>NC_085139.1:12101314-12227758 GCF_024139115.2 Armigeres subalbatus | reverse complement strand
TCAGAACATGATAAAGAATCGATAGAGCACTGTGAGCAAAAACGATTTTGAACCACCTAGTACACATCAGTAGTTAATCTTAATTGGCGGGAAACAGTAATATGCACAGCTCATCAATTAAGTAATATTCTTGGCTTCAAAAAAGTTATTCTTATTGTATACTTGCTTCGAGTTTCCAATCTATGCCAATAATGATGCTGGCTACGTCCTTACAGTCAATTTAGGATTAGAGAGGAAAATTAGTTTCACACTCATTGTTATGAAAGACTGAATCTCCGTGAGCGCTACGGGAAAGGAATCGTTGGTTAGTAGAGAGAGAAGGTAATTCATGTGAAGCCTCTTGGTAAGCGACTAAATATTTATTGTAAACTAAGATATTTTGAAAACAAGAAGACGAAAACTGTGTTTCAAATCAATCCAACGCAAGATCAATGTACACTTCGTTTAATAAGTCTCATTCATGATCGATTCCACACTAAATAATTTGTCTTCTTCGATCCAGACATTAGTTTTATCACTTCACGTTCTCCCTAGTGTGATCAACATCAACAAGGTCGATTGTACACTGGTTAAACAAATTTCTGCTACCGAGGTAGATTTTTTACACTTCGCGTTCTCCGACCAGCTGCCATTCTATGACAAGCAGCAACACGATCGATTCCGCATTCATATTGTACCAATAGTAAAAATATCACTAAATATAAATTTGAATCTCTTGATTTAAGCTCCGTACCGCTTCACGGTAATTGAGCCTCCAAAATAAACGAAAGATAAAAAAATGAATCTCGGAAACACCGAAGACGTTTTATAGAAGAAAACTACATACGCATTTGTCGACTAAGAATGTGGATGTAGTAAACGTTAATAGAAAAAATGTACAGTCGACTCTCTGCATCTCAATGTTCTGTATCTCTATACTCTCCCATGTCGATGGTTTCTCGGTCCTAAAGCTTTATATGTTATGTAGACGAAGAATCAGAAGAATAAATTTTGTCTGTTACGCCTTTTTCAAATGTTGGTCTAGTATTTTGTTCTGGATTCACTCCTTGTGTCGATGGTGTCGATATGTTCAAATTTTTAGGCTACTAGACCATCTATAGACAAACAAATATATCAACAAGAGGAAGTGACATTTGTTTTGTTTTCATTTTCATAGCGACGAGCTTTTCTGGATCTAATACCCATTTCAATTCTTCTCCATTCCTGGATCTCTCCCTATCTCGATGGTCCCTTCAATATCGAGATGTGGAGAGCGACTGCAAAGCCCAAAATTATGAAAACAACTTAAACACTTAATTTTTCGAATCTGCAAAATGGTCAACTTTACCAATATTCGCACAGCCGTGTTTTTCCTGAAATTTGTCAAAATTGCTGAAAATCAGCAAATATTTTGCCAAAATCAGCTAAGCGTCATTTCTGCTGAAATATCAGTTTTCATTTTGCTGACACACGGCGCAGGAAATTTGCCGAGCTGCGGAAATAAAACTAAGTGTGTAAAGATTTTGTCTAGCGAGCGCAAAATTTTTGATACTATAAAGATGGTTTAAGTTTAATTTGTTTCGAAATTCCGCGGAATTCCGTTAAATTTCGTTAGCAGTTTTTTCTAGCGAAATTTTTGTAATTTAACGAAACGAAACGGAATCAAGAAATCAGATTTCGCCATGCTCAAATTGGCGAAATTCCGCGAATTTCGTTTCGAACCACCTGAAACGAAATCTTTCGAGAATACCGCATATGCTTACAGCGATGCGTGAAGATGATCGAGTATGAAGAAAAGGGTATATCCGGAGGCTTTTGAAACGGAGAAGGCGGAGAAGTCCCAATGATTGGTTTCGCTTATCTTCCTGTCATAAATCCGAACAAACCCGGTAAACTACGGATAGTCTCGATGCAGCGGCAGAAGTCAACGGTGTCTCGCTTAATTCATTCCTCCTGACGGGCCTGATCAACTGGTATCGCTTTTAACAGTGCTCTACAAATTCCGTGAATTTCTGCATCGCGGTTGTAGGTGACATCAGAGAAATGTTCTTCCAAGTTCGAATGAAAGCGCAGGATCAGCGGAGCCAAATGATTCTATGGAACGATGGAAATCTGGAAAACGAGCCTGAAGTATATGTAGTGACAGTAATGACCTTTGGCGCTGCATGCTTCCGTTGTACATACTACGTGAAGAATCTAAACGCTGATAGGTTCAAAGATAAGTATCAGAGAGCGGTTGAGTCCATCAAGACGAACACTATGTCGACGACATGTTGGCAAGTGTAGAGACCGAGGAAGAAGCAGAAGCTAGCCAACGAAGTGCGCACCATTCACTCTGAAGGAGGCTTCGAGTTTCGGAATTGTATCGAACCCAGGTTGGTCCTCGCAAACTGCATGATAACAGCACCGCAGAGAAAAATTTAGGTTTCATGCTGAAATGCCAACGGAAAAGGTGTTGGGATGTGGTGAACACGACCACAGATACGTTCACCCTGTTATCACCGAAGCACGATGTCGAACTACTGTCAGGTGTTAGAATGCCCACGAAACGTGAAGTGCTGAGGACGTTGATGGCAATATATGATCCAGTAGGACTCATCGCTAATTTCCTGATCTACTTGAAGATCGTGCTACAAGAAATCTGGCGTGCCGGATGCGGCTGGGATGACGAGATCAGGGAAAGCTAGTGAAAGATGGTTGAGATGGGTTGAAGTGCTACCTCGCGTCCGTCAAGTAAACATTCCTCGCTGCTACAGAATCGAAACGTCCGCCAATCCGACAAGTAAATTTGAATTGATATTTTCTGCGATGCCAGTGAGAACGGATTGTGCTGTTGCCTATTTCAGGTTCGAAGAAAAGGAAAGGTTGAATGCTCGCTGGTTGATCGAAGACACGTGTTTCCTCTGAAGTTCCTTTCCATACTCGCCTTGAGCTTCAGGCTGCGATTGGTTCTCGACCGCGATTCCATCGTCAAGTCACATCGATTGAGGATCATGCGTCGCGTTTTCTGGACCGACTCCGTGATGTTGTCTGCTGGTTGCGATCGGACCACCGACGATATAGCCAATTCGTGGTTATCTACTTAAAATTAAATTTCAGCTAATGTAGGCCTCACGCTTGTTTACTTTCTGCCGCAATAGATACCGAGATTGATTTATCCCTATTGTTCTAAGTACTGACATAGTAGTATTACTCATCCAAGTGGCGAACACAATTTCTACGGCTGGATGTGCGGTGCTAGGCAAAGTTTTGCAACATTCTCCCCCAGTCCCAAGACCATTGAATCTATGTACTCACTCAAGCACCGACGTTCAACACTGCTATTTTGTTGCCGGCCTCTCGAGAAGTCCACTTGTTGTCTGTACAGTCACTGACGTACCTGACTGTCCTTAGCGTGAACCGCTTCAACCACACGTCCTCGTGGCCAGCAGTTTCGGAGGTTACAGTCGACGACTAGTACTAGATCCCCTTCTGGATTGGTTGCAGGCTGAAACCATTTTGTCCTGCCGGTGTGGTAGGCAGGTACTGGCTACCCACTTTTTCCAGAAGTTGTCGGCGCATAGCTAGGCCATCTTCCACTATCTTTTCAGCACAATTGCTCTGTCGTCGAAGGCGATCGGGGCTTGCTTCCTTAGCAGAACCCAACAGAAAATGGTTCGTGTTAAAGGCGGTTCCATGTCGTTTTCAAGGGGTATGCAGTGAGCGGTCTTGAGTTCAGGATCATCTCAATCTCTATAAGCATGGTCGTAGGATTTCATCAGATGGCAAGGGGAGGATCAAAGTCGTTCATGGTTTTCTTGACGGACTGAATCAGCGTTCCCAGCAACCTCCAAAGTGCGGAGAAGGTGGATTGAATGTCCACTTGTATTAGGACCACGAACTCGACCATGAGCTTTTCTTCGTTGACCTTTTTCAGGGCTTCTGCGTAACTCGGAAGCTCCGATGAAGTTTGTCCCGGTCACTTAATATTTCCAGCGGCATCCCCTTCTGGCAATGAAGCTTCAGTAGCGCTAGGATGCACGAATCTGTCGTCGTGTTCATCTTCTATTCGTTGCCTTCGCAACAACCTTATTAGGGTCAACATAAATGAAGAATTATCTCCAACATCACTTCATCAAATTGAGATCTAACCAATTTTAATGTCCCATCTAGCTGTCAAAATGTGCTTCTGTCACTCAAAAACGAGAAATGTCAACTTTTTGGCATCACATGCATACATACTATCGGTAATTATTGATGCTGCCATAGCTTCGCGAGAAGTGTGAGCATTCTCCGATGCCATAAAAGAAGCAAACAGACAACAAAAGGTGTAATAATCGTATCGTTAGCATTTAATAAATATTGAAATGTAGCCCAGTCGCCCTTTGTGCTTTCATGCCTGCTTCTTTCGGTGTTTGCACAATCGAGCCTAGAAGCGAGCAATGGGCTGTCCCCGTTGGTTGCGTTGCCACGCGCTAACGGATGACGACAGTAGACGGTTTTGACAACGGAGGTCAAACCAAATTCGCTCTTGTTTGAATCAATCAAATTACGATGCTCGTATTTAGCATGGAACGAAACAAAGCAAAATAGAAAATCGCCTGATCACGCCCACTACATGCCTACTCGGCATTTTACCTCCAGGCTATGGTCTGGCCTGGAGTTGTTTTAATTGCTTTTATAGTTCACCGCGGGACCTCCGTGACGGCTGCGACATCCAATATTAGAGGCAAAACTGAGGCGATTCTCAGTTCAAATCGCAGCCTTGTGGCAGACTGACGAAAGTTCAGAGGTAAATGCCACCAAAAGTTAAAGAAATCGTAAATCTTAATTAGTAATAGATATCGTATCGAATGAGGCAGTGATGCAATAGGGTGACCGTATGTACAAAGCTACCTAAATCGATGATGACCTTGTCCTGTAGATTATTTTACTTAACTATCGATACATAAAGAAAGAATTCCAAACGCAGGCAGAATGTAATTTTCGGGTATTTATTTGCTCTTCGTAGATGATTCTGGTCACTTACATTGTGCACTCCTCAGTGACTCAACCGTACCAGAGGGGTCAGCAATTGCTGGCGAAACAATTTCACGCCGAAATAAAAAGCTCTGGGGTGAAGAAATTCATATACATACGTCGCCGCGGATTCTTACGCTGAAATTGGCCGGTTGCCAAATCTTCCCATTTTACGACCCCAAACACTGCGCAACAACTGCTCTGCGCTGGGTGGGAAACATTCGCCGACAACGGAGGCAACGACGATCTTTCCCGCAGAAAAAATTGCGATGCCTACTGAGAAATAAGATCCTTTGAAGGCCCAATCGGACAACATAGCCTCGTTCACATTGTGCCGGCATAATTCAGGTTTTCAAATGAAAATATGATTTTTTTGTCGCTCATCAAAGGCGGTACTGGCGAATCCTTTTGTCACCGACGAGAAGCGGCAATGACCGATTCTAATTCAAAAGTTAGCAGATGAAGAATGGTGATATGTGTAGGGAAATTTGCACTTGCCATCGCGACAGAGATGGACCCACAAAATCCCCGAAGAAAGAAGCAATTTAACGCTTGCTTTAGTTTATTGTCACTTTACGGCGTCGGTCCTCAACTATTTGTCGTGGTGGGAATTCACTTATTGTTAAGGTGAAAGGTGGCACTATTTGCGGTGATCGTTCCGCATTCCGCAAGGAATGATGAATTTCGTTTTGGTAGATTGTCATTTGCGTTTGATGAGGTACATGCGTTATTATGCACTTTCGTGAAACATTGTTGTCCACCCAGCAAATTGTTTTTACATTGAAACATTGTTTGTTGAAATTGATTTTGTGTTACTTTTATTTTGTCTTTTTCTATTAAATTATAAATGATGTTTAAATATTGATCACACAGATAATGCTTAAATTGCTCTAAATATCCACTCAAACGCTCTTGTCACTAACAGCACCACTGAATTATACCATACATTTATACACATCGTTAACAATGGCAGATAAGCATCATTAAGAAAAACGGCAGCAGACGCCAGGTAGGTTGGACTGGTCAGTGAATCGCACTCGTTACCCTTTTCCGTGAGCCCACTACAAAACGACGAGATTCATGCAAGCGTAAATAAAACTAGACCATAAGACCGGAGGAAGATGATCATGATCGCCATCATTCCATATCGTGCGGCGTCAGGTCTACCGCTCTGCTACAGCCAGCATTCAGCGACGGGACATGTGCCAGAGCTGCGACTGTGTCTTGCGAAGATGAATGAAGAGATGGACGGTCATTTCTGGATTATCTCTCGTGAAGATACAACCCAATGGGTCATAAATGTCACAAAGATAGGGTAATAACAGACGAGATTTAAAAATCTCGTTTTTCAAAAATACAACAGTTGATGGGTCAGAGCAAATATCTATACCCTTTGCGATGTGATAGTTTGAATTAAACGACAAAAACGATAAACATCAGCACTGATAATGCGATCAAATCGTGCATAATCTCATTCTTCATGGATGGCTTGATGAGGGGTGAAGCTCTGCGCATGCGGAGGGTGAAAACAAAATCAGGAAGGAAGGACAGAGCGCAAACTGACAAACACTTTGACATTAACACCGACCCTAGTAGGCCCGGCGCAGATGTTCGAGAGGGCAGGAGGAATCGATTCTGTAGTTACTATTTTCCGCATCGGAAGTGAATATGCAATCAGTGAAGGGAAAAGGTATGCGATATTTCCGAAAAGATTTGTTCATGTGTAATTATAAAACTGTCATTGGGGGTGATAAGAATGTTAGTTTGCGCTGCGGTGTGGGGTGGTTTAGAACATTCTAATTCTTCCGTTGCGACATACCTCCAACGCACATGCTTCTAATCACGCCAGCCTGCCCACTAGTTGGCGACAAAAGGAAACAATTTTCGTGGCTATCAGTTGTGGAATCAGGTGCAGATATCGTTATTCTATTGTGACTCATATCTCGTACTACTGAAGCTGGTACCAGCGCTGTGAAATCTCAATATCAATTGAACTTTTTGTCTCAGTGTTAAGGGAAAATGCGTGTAGCTAGGTTGATGGTAGACAATGAAATGACTTTATGTCTGACATTTAAATAAATATGCATGATTGATTATTTTATTGCAGGCTACTATGATGCGTATCTTCAACACCTCCGCAAGTGTAGTTGTTCCTAATAACCCAGAAGTGCTTCTGAATTCTTGTAGCTTGACAAGGTATAGTCATCGTATTAGCTATTTGTTCAGTTGCGCAGTATTCTATTTGATAATTTTTCTTCAATCTCTTGAAAATGCATTTTTTGTTTCTATATGGTTCGATTCTTTCGCCTTCCAATTGTTGTATGCAGTTTTGGTTGTCTCCCATAATAATGGTTTGTTTTTCTTTTCTCCTAATTCATCTAGTAATTTTGCAGCAATAGCAGTTCTTGACAAGCTGTCAAGAGGCATTCCATTGGGGGCAGTTGTCGATCCTGAGCATCATTTCTGAAAATATTTGAAACTCTGCAGTTTTTCAATTTCATCTAAATCGTCATTTTTCGATATCAAATCTTCATATTGAGTCACGACTAACTTTCAAAAAGGTGTGAAATGTTCAAATATTTAAAAGCTGCACAGCAAAACGGAATGTTCGATTGTTATGATTTTTCAGCAAAGTAGACAACTAAAGGTGATTCTAAGAAATGTACAGAAAAAATTTTTTTGTTTAAAAATATCATTTTTGTCACAAAAACTCCAAATATCTCAAAACCTCTATCTTTTCGAACGTAATTTTTAGGGAAACGATCCATTGAGAAGTATTACATAAAAAATTTGGTGATGGTAAACTAATAAACAAAAAGTTATGACATTTCAACATTTCACAATTTTCCATTTATAAAAAAAATTTTTTCTTGTGTTATTTCGAGAATTGCAGTTTGATGCAGATTTTATTGTTAAGGGACGATTTAAAACAAGTTGTTTTATGATATTTTGATTTAATTATTCACAGTATATATAATAAACTTAGACACGATCCAGTGTTGTGACTGCGCATTGATAGTGTCATAATTTTCATTGCACGTGACTGGCGAAAAATTTTAATATGGTTGAAACCTGTTGATAATAAGTTGATAGAAATCATATCAGAAATGTTATTTTAAGACAAAAGTGCAAAATCAAAGATTTATATACACGTACGTCTATAGTTTACCTCAAAAATATATTTTAGAGAATAGACTTATGATCGGGAGGAAACGGTATCTTCTAACAACAATAAATGCATGATAGGTACATAACTAATACAATGTAAAAGCAAAAAATTAACTATTACACAAAGATCTTATAGTAATTTTTTTTCTCAGTCATAAATGACACCTAAACTAGTTAAAACTTTAAAAGTGATTTGTTTTATTGAAAATCGGAACAATGAGAGTAGCCGCTTTTCAACTGTTGTAGGCCAGGCCGTTTGATGGAAAAAAAGGTTCAAAAAGAGTTAGAAATCACCGAAAGCACCATAGATAAACTGAAAGCGACTGGTTATAGCCCATGTCCACATTGAATACAATTTACGCATTTGCACGTCCTGCCGTCTAAACGTTGACAAAAGAGCAATCTGATATCATCGGTTGAGCAGAAAGCGCAGGAAGTTCGAAAACGTAGCAATCGAGAATAAGCCAGATGATCGACAAATAACTGAGGAATTACCAGGAAGTATTAAGCTGTGAGCTTCTACACTCTACCATCAGCGAAATCTGTTTCAACAAATAAATCGGAAGATGAGGTATCCGGGCTGCCACATCGAACGCTTTTAACGAGGGTATAGTTGGATAAAAAGTGACCTGATTAAATGGCAAGATGGACACAGTTTATTACCCGGAGAAAAATACCGTGAAAATAAACAGGTATGCGAAGAAACCTCAAATTAGGGACCTTGATGATGTGGAAAATCAGACAGCGATGAGGTAATCTATTCATATATATATAAACCAATCTATGTTGTATGTTCATTAACCACTTTCCTGAAACCACTTTGGCGATTTCAACTCAAATTGTCAGACATTCTCTCATCCTCAGGGGAAGTTAACAAAGGGTGGGATACCTGCGTAGACAAGGGGAGGCAGTGGAGGGTTCGGTCTTGAAATGACGACAATCTTTAATTCAACTCCCAGGGACTGATTGTTCACTAAATTTTGTACACATATTTCACCACGAGGAGGAACTACGATGGGAGGGATTTGGGAAAGGGGAGGGGTCTGAGGAGGGGCTTGTTTAGAAAACGGCACACTAAAGTAAATCATGAACCCTGTACCGAGCTTTCACCAAATTTGCGTACACAACATCTCTACATCATAAGGGAAAGATGGAATAACACAAGCGGGTGGATGGTACATGGAAGTATAGGTGTGTCTTTGGAAAATGATGAACCTAGTGAACTCCCAAACCCCAGGACCGATTTCAATCAAATTTTTGTACATATTCACTATGAGGAGCTGATCGTACGGGGAGGGAAATTGGATAAGGGGGATAGGGTCTGAAGGAGGGCGATTGTGAAAACGGGCAATTTAGTGTAACTTCTGAACCCTGTACCGATTTCAACCAAATTGTCCAATAAGACCATTTTCATCCCTTTAGGAGAAGATAACAAAGGGTGAATAGGTGCTAGAAAAGAGGAAGTTGCTAAAGGAAAGGTTGTCTTAGAAAACGGGCAACTTAGGTAAATCCTGACCCCAGGACCAATTCTAAAGATTAAATGATTAAATCATTCAACCAAGGATTAAAGATTATGATTAATGACAATAATTTTTGGAAAATGATGACTGATAAGATTATCGATTAAATTCATTTTTGACAATAATTAACGATTATGAATAACGAAAAAAAACATGCTGGATTATGGATTAACGATTACCGATCGTGATTAAATGTTGACACACTGTGTATGGTTAAGATTAATGATCGATATGATTAATGATTGATGATATGAAATGATCAAATTGCGTATAGTGATCCATAATTGAGTAACCTTATTTCCAAATTTTAAAAAGGTATGATAATTATACATGATAATGATTCAAGATTAACATACAAAGTTAAAGGTATGCAATGATCCAATGTTCCAGCATAACTCTGTCTCAATTCTGCCTGATTTCAATCAAATTTGGAAACAAAACATTTTTTCTTAAGAAGGGAAGATGATCAGGATCGATCAACCTAACACCATCGAAATCATGGTTTGCCCAAGAAAAGCAACATTAAAGTGTTTCCTTCTCGGATTTGCAAATGTGATCTTTTTAAAATAGACGTTTTTCCGGAATAAGGCATCGGTGTATGTTTTTCTCCTTCTTAGAATAGACGTTTGCCCGGAATAAAGCGTTGTTTTGGTTTGATCCCATTTTCAAAATCAGTCATCGTTTTCAAAATGTAATCTACCTTCTTTAATCAAATGATGAAATATCAATAAGAAAACACAATTATCCTTTGACCTTATTCCAATTCCGATGGTGAAAAAACTGCAAAAACTGGCAACTCGAGCAAGCCGGGTTGCACATAGCAGCTAGTTATAAATATAGAAGGAAAGGTTCTCGAATGCAGCCAACGACAAGGAAAGAAAAAATTATTGATTTTGGTCGATGCTGTTCGTGGTCATTCCAGGATGCCATTGATGAAAGTTCAAAAACCATGAACATACAGTAAAAGAGGCAAAACAATTGAAGAATAACTGCTTTCAAACTCAAAAATACTAGGCTAAGTACTGCAATGAATAGGATGAGACAAAAGAAATAGTAGTTCACATTTTGGAAGATGATGAAGTAAGTCGAGTCATGCCTGGTCAAAAAGATTATGTATCATAAAAGATGGAAAGCGTCAATCGCAACAAAACGATTAATGATGACGATTTAAAGAAGCGTACACACGCTTCAAGAAATTCAATCGATAATTATTAAAATAGGTTTTCCTCATTTGAAGCTTCTGCCAAGGCAATGTAGCTCTTTTCCAATTCAGGAACACATAATTGTGTGCATAATCCATGAGAATATTAATCTTATTTTACTAGTTTGAAAAAGAATCAATTTAACAAAGATATTAAAATTTTAACCTAGTCTTTTTGTGAAAATACAACATCAAATTGCTATCTAGCGATCTTGTTTGGATTGTTAGATTCTTCATCATTGGAAAATACTTTATTCTGCTGAGTTTGAAGAAAATATATTGATCAGTTATCATTTGAGCAATGGGAATTACCAGATAGGTGTGACTAGAAACATTGAAACCTGTAGATGAGTTTGTGCCATATTTTGCTTGAAATTAGAAAGTTTAACCTCACGATTTCATAAAACAGAACAATCCAGTTTTTAAAAGCATACGAAAAATACATTACAAAATGGTGAATTTTTAGTCATTCAGGATTTTCTGAAAATTGCAGTTGTATTGCAAGATTGAGCGCAGTCCCATCACTGAACGTGCAACAAGTTACAATTCATCCATTCGTTATTTATTTTAATGAAGTACGCAAATGAACACCAAGTTTTATTATAATTCCAAGACGCTGACACGATTCAGATCCGTAAACTTGTTCATTGAAAATGATTAACTCTTTACGCGTTGATAAGCAATCCAAAGAAGTCAAAAGATATATTTATGTCTGATGATGAATGTCGCAGTACAAAAAATCGAGAACTTTTCGAGCTGTCAATTTAAATCAATATGGAATTGATGGATCATGCATTTTTTGCTACATCACATGGCAAAGGTCCTGTGATGCTATTGAGGAAATAAAGCGCATGTACGCCACAAGAGCAAAGTTTAGCTCAAAGAACGGAGCATCCAATTAAAACTTGCAAGAAATTTGATTAGCAAATCGTAGAAAGAAAGATTTAACCAAATTATCTTGTTTATTACTCACTGAAGAGTACGAAATAAAGGCTTCAGAGCTCAAGGCAGCAATTAATAACGCGAAACGATCCAGGAACCCAAAAATTTCACTGTTTCATTCCATTGTCGGAAAATAAAATTAAAGCAAAACTATACCAAACATGGTTGATAATAATTCAAAAGTGTTCGATATTTAAAAATTTGAATAAAATAAATTAAAATCAAGTATTTAATAAACTGTTTTCTATTAAGGATATCATAACCCATACCAAATTCAAACCCAAAACTCTTAGAGTTTCTATAACAACTATCAGAACTGCCACATTTAATTGGTAATACTTAGGATAATATTAATTCATTTTATTTATTATATATATAATATTTATACATATAATATAAGCATAATATCGATGAATACATAAATATGGAACATACAAACAACTTGTTTAACTCACGGTCTTAACAATAAAAATCAGTATCAAACTGCGATTCTTGAAAAAAAATAAATACACGGAAATTTTTTTGTTTACTATATGGAAAATTGTGGAAATGTTTGAAATGTCATAACTTTTTTTGCTTTATTAGTTTACCATCACCAAATTTTTATGGTAGATAGTAACATAATGACCGTTTTCCTAAAAAATTACGTTCTGAAAAAGATAGGGTTTTGAGATATTTGAGTTTTTTGTGACAAAATGTATTTCATAAAGGCAAAAAAATTTTTTTTTACTGTGCGCATTTTCTTAAGAATCACCATTTAGTTGTCTAACTTGCTGGAAAAAATCATAACATCGAAATTCCGTTTTGCTGTGAGCTTTTTAAATATTTTTGAACCATTTACATACACCCTTTTGAAAGTTAGTCGACTCAATATGAAGATTTGATATCGAAAAATGACGATTACAGAAATTGAAAACGTGCAAAGTTTCCAATCAATAGAAAATCATCGAATTAAAATTTTCTTAAATTTATGTCTAGTTGCTGAATCGCCTATGGCAGCATAAATTCAGCTTCAGTTCATGACAGTGCCACGCAATTTGTTCCAAGCGCCCCGCGAGATCAATCAAGTCTCGAAAGATGGCAGCCAGAATTAGACTTTCGATCCCCTTGTATCGCCGGACCAACTCGTCTTCAACGAAAACTTTGAGATAACCTAGTTTGTTCCCAAAATAAGAGATTCCGAGTAGTATATAGAAGCGACAACTTTGGCTCATTTCAGTCTAGCTGTCCAAATGGATGGATTGTCATTTTTTCCAAGAATTGATGTTGCAATGACGGATATCAGGTCTGGTCATGGAAACATAAGTTAGGTCTATTCAAGCTTTGGTATTCATTTCTTAGAATCTCCTCCTTTGTTGGATGTACCATGACCATAGGAATTACGATCGTTGGCATTATTTAACCGTATTTAAGGATCTTGCAAATATAAGAAGTTTGACTTAATGAAAAACATCCTTTCTTGACCCTCATGCACGCTTAGAAATAGTTTCAAATTCAAGCAGGGATATTTTAATCCATCTTCGACGCAGCGATTATGTTTCAAATCTTCATCACCAAGCGTCTCCATAAACTGCGATAAAATCTCGCTCTTCTTTGTGTTACCAGTTTGCACCAGCATGATTCGCTAGATCACAAAACCCAATTTTTCAAACGAACGGTATTCTGCCAGTTTCTATCTCCACATGCGACCGGTTTGCTTGAGGTCGTATAAACTTTCGTTCAACCGGACAAACATTGATTTGCGATTGCAAATCAGGAGGCACCGTAATTATTGTGGTCTTTACTAAGGGACCAGCCTAACGCGGACAAAACCCCTCATACCATCTACAAATCTCATGGATTCTGCAGCTCCTCCACTATTGCGTTAATGACTCGGAGTTTGGGCAAATAATACACATGAAAGAGCACAATAGCTACAGCAATACGTAAATTGAACGAAGTACAATGATAGAGCCTTGTAAGCTCTACTAATGACTGCATGACCAAGATCAGTTGATACTCTGTGTGTAGTATTAGAAAGTGTAACCTGAGCTGAACTGAGAATATTATTGGAATTTTTCTGGTTTGATGCAACATTGATTTTCTAGAAGGCCTGGTAAGCTCTACCAATGACTGCAAGAACAAGAGATCAGTTGATACTCTGTGTGTAGTGTTAAAAAGTGTAAACTGAGCTGAACTGAGAATATTATTGGAATTTTTCTGGTTTTTGATGCAAGATTGATTTTTCTAGAGGCCTGGTAAGCTCTACCAATGACTGCATGAACAAGATCAGTTGATTTATGTGTTAGTGTTAGAAAGTGTAAACTGAGATGAACTGAGAATATTGTTGGAATTTTTCTGGTTTTGATGCAAGATTGATTTTCCTAGAGGCCTGGTAGAAGCTCTACCAATGACTGCATGAACAAGATCAGTTGGTACTCTGTGTGTAGTGTTAGAAAGTGTTAACTGAAATGAACTGAGAATATTATTGGAATTTTTCTGGTTTTTGATGCAAGATTGATTTTCCTAGAGCCTGGTAAGCTCTACCAATGACTGCATGAACAAGATCAGTTGATACTATGTGTTAGTGTTAGAAAGTGTAAACTGAGATGAACTGAGAATATTATTTGGAATTTTCTGGTTTGATGCAGGATTGATTTTTCTAGAGCCTGGTAAGCTCTACCAATGACGGCATGAACAAGTTCAGTTGATACTCTGTGTAGAGTTAGAAAGTGTAAACTGAGATGAAATGAGAATATTGTTGGAATTTTTCTGGTTTTGATGCAAGATTGATTTCCTAGAACCTTGTAAGCTCTACCAATGACTGCATGAACAAGATCAGTTGTATGTGTATAATGATAGAAAGAGTAAACTGAGATGAAATGAGAATATTGTTGGAATTTTTCTGGTTTTGATGTAAGATTGATTTTTCTAGAGCCTGGTAAGCTCTACCAATGACTGCATGAACAAGATCAGTTGATACTCTGTGTATACTGTTAGAAAGTGTAAACTGAAATGAACTGAGAATATTATTGGAATTTTTCTGGTTTTGATGCAAGATTGATTTTTCTAGAGCCTGGTAAGCTCTACCAATGACTGCATGAACAAGATCAGTTGGTACTCTGTGTGTAGTGTTAGAAAGTGTAAACTGAAATGAACTGAGAATATTATTGGAATTTTTCTGGTTTTGATGCAAGATTGATTTTTCTAGAGCCTGGTAAGCTCTACCAATGACTGCATGAACAAGATCAGTTGATACTATGTGTTAGTGTTAGAAAGTGTAAACTGAGATGAACTGAGAATATTGTTGGAATTTTTCTGGTTTTGATGCAAGATTGATTTTCCTAGAGCCTGTAAGCTCTACCAATGACTGCATGAACAAGATCAGTTGGTACTCTGTGTGTAGTGTTAGAAAGTGTAAACTGAAATGAACTGAGAATATTATTGGAATTTTTCTGGTTTTGATGCAAGATTGATTTTTCTAGAGCCTGGTAAGCTCTACCAATGACTGCATGAACAAGATCAGTTGATACTCTGTGTGTAGTGTTAGAAAGTGTAAACTGAGATGAACTGAGAATATTATTGGAATTTTTCTGGTTTTGATGCAAGATTGATTTTTCTAGAGCCTGGTAAGCTCTACCAATGACTGCATGAACAAAGATCAGTTGGTACTCTGTGTGTAGCCAGTGTAAGAAATTGTAAACTGAGATTAACTGAGAATATTGTTGGATTTTTTCTGGTTTTGATGCAAGATTGATTTTTCTAGAGCCTGGAAAGCTCTACCAATGACTGCATAAACAAGATCAGTTGATACTCTGTGTGTAGTGTTAGAAAATGTAAACTGAGATGAACTGAGAGAATATTGTTGGAATTTTTCTGGTTTTGATGCAAGATTGATTTTCTAGAGGCCTGGTAAAGCTCTACCAATGACTGCATGAACAAGATCAGTTGATACTAGCAACAGCTTAGTGTTAGAAAGTGTAAACTGAGATGAACTGAGAATATTGTTAGAATTTTCTGGTTTTGATTCAAGATTGATTTCCTAGAGCCTGGTAAGCTCTACCAATGACTGCATGAACAAGATCAGTTGGTACTCTGTGTGTAGTGTTAGAAAGTGTAAACTAAGCTGAACTGAGAATATTATTGGAATTTTTCTGGTTTTGATGCAAGATTGATTTTTCTAGAGCCTGGTAAGCTCTACCAATGACTGCATGAACAAGATCAGTTGATACTATGTGTTAGTGTTAGAAAGTGTAAACTGAGATGAACTGAGAATATTGCTGGAATTTTTCTCCGACATCCATGTGCATGTAAAGCATTATGATTGCCCTAATGAATTATTTTCTCAAACGGGACTTTTTCGGTGATACGAAAAATCTAATTTTACTGAAAATTTACATATTCTATAACTGCCGTATTCTTGGCAGGTCTCCCCTTCTCGGTACAGGGACGAAAGGCAATAGTAGCAATATTATTTGGCAAAAGCCATACCGTAATCCATTGTGCATAATTTCCTAGCAACGTAGAATAAAAACCAAGTTTATGCAAATGTATTCATGATTCCATTTGATGCAGGGTACTACAGACAGCATGCACGCTATGTTGACTGGACAATTAGTGGACATCAATCCTTAGAGGAGTGTACTAATCATTTTCCCACATACATATTTCGAATTTGGAAATTACAATGAATAGTAAATCACCAACCACATAGAAAACACAGAGGAACAAAATTTTACTTTTCGAGGGTCCTCAGAACCAATTGATGTGTCTTCAGTAGATTTTGGCTAGCTGAATCCGAATCTGTCCTCAGATATGCTCTAACACGTCTAAATTTTAAGATATAGCTAAATTAATACCGCTAATTTGAAGAAATTTGGCATTTTTCGAAGGACTTTCGTGAAGCACACAAACATAATTTTAGGTCAATCGATACCCGAAACGGTATAAGCACATCTGATCAAATGAATTTCCCTCAGCTTTGCACGTTGCAATTGTTTCTATTCGTTTTTCTTTGAATTTAGGTTCAGTGAATTTAATTTAAAAATATTCCATGCAAGTCCGTTTCAAAAACATGCATGCAAACGCTATCACCACCAGTTCAAAGCCACCAAAAATTCAGCAACATGCGGCCAGAGGAACTAGGATATGAAAATGTTGAATGAAGTATGGAGGTACTAGTCAATTTGTAAATATATGTTTAATTCGACTTTTAAAAAAATATACTTTTTTCCATTTTATTCTCAACATTTCTCCTCCTCCTAAAATATTATTCTGTTCGATTTCTGGATGTTTTTTTCTTCGATCAATCAACTTCCAATAACGTGATCTGTTATCATGTTGCAATTGTGTTGTGTTAGAATATAGTGCGAACATGATGATCCAGAAAGTTCCTTACTTTTAATCAACAAGGAAACAGATCGGATTGCAATTTGAACCTACTAGATCCCTTACCAGAGAATTCAAGCCACATCCCACATTGACTAATAAAATACATTCCAGCACTCGGAAAATTAGTTGAAACTTAAACATTTTGTTAATTTAAATTTCCTCATTCATACCGTTGTTTTGTTAAACTAGAGAAATATCAGAGTGCAGAATTGGCGGATCATTTAACCATACACGGCGTGTGTATGGGGGACCTTTATGACAAAAAAATAAGCATCGCCAAAACTTTCACTACGTGAAAATATAGCTCTTAAGCTTTCATTTCGTGACTATTTGAAAAAAATCTACCGAGGGGTCTCGAACAACTTTTTTTTCCCTGAAACGGATCATTGTAGTTGGAAGACCAACGATTATTATTTATCGCGTCCCCTTTAAAATGAGATTCCTGGATTTTTTTATTCCAATATTCGTATAAAAACTCAGGGGTATCGAAATTACCAAGTTATAGTCTAAATAAATAGTTTGTTGGAGCTCAAGCGTCAAAGTGCATGACGAAGCCGAACTCGATATATATATACCAAAATTGAAACTATGGTGGTAAATTTGATGGTAAAACAAATGGTAACTTGGCTTAGAAACCTCGCAGTTAATAACTGTGGAAGTGCTGATTGAACACTCAACTGTGAGGCGGCAATGTCCCAGTGAGGGATGTAATGCCAAAACGAAGAAGGAGAAGTAATGTAGATACACGTAATTCACTTTTTACACTTTTTTTTCTGTCGTATTTTTGATTGTGTAACTTCAATTTATCACTAAAAACTATCCAACATGCTCCTAGAAATCCTTAATATACCTCATTCAAATAGAAATCTGATTTCAATTGATATATGGTAAATAAATGAGCGCAAAAATGAGTCATGCTAAATGCACAATAAAGACAAAAATGGATGTAAATATATAGCTTTTAGTTTAAAATAAAATCTCTTTTGATTTCAACAAAAAGTGACATGGGTAAAAAAAAACTTAAAAATATGTACTGTATTTTGTCCTAGAGATCATATCGCTGCGATGCATAGTTGTTGAGAACGAGTGATTCATCCAAACAAGCAAATTAATTTTACTACAAATGTTGTGGCAAACATGCAACTTTCTATGATATTGCACTGCGTGAGCTTGGAGAAATACTCATTCGAAACGATTTTTTTCACTCGAAATTCATTACCAATTTAAAAATTAGTCCACTTTTCATTGTGTTGTCGCATTATTGCTATTTTGCTTTTGGCAATCACTTTCAATAACGTTCAATTATTTGGTCAAGCCGAATACCACCAACATAAAACGCAAACACAAAACCTGGACGATCAGAACCAGGGTAGTTTTAGAAGTTTTTGGAGAAGAGTAAAGTGGTAAATATTTAGCAAATACGCCTTGTTAAAAATACCACTCTACATGAATACCCATATTGTTTCAACTTGCCCCACATATCGGGGCAAGTTGAAACACTGCGATATATACAGACATAACCTTATTTTGCCGTATTAAAAACAAAATTGACTATATTGCCAGGATTCGCATAAAAGTCCCATGTAAATATTTGATTATTTTGTTTTGATTTTCATTCAGAAATTAGCTCAAAATTGTCTCCTGTTCAAGGAAAATTTATAAAATAATAGGCTTTGTTCTAGAAATTTGAAAATCAAATCCCACTTGGGTTTTCTCATCTTGTTATTTACTCTCATAAAAGTCACATTCCAGATTTTGATACCCTTTTACACACAAAAAATTAAATATGGTACATTCAATTTTCTCTCGAGTTCTCCAAATAAATAGAAGTGTGCGTGATTCCGCTGTATTCCTCTCGAAGTGTTTGTGATGTTTTTGCTGCAACTAGATATCTACAGACTTTTATTTTATACATCGTACTCAGGGACATTAGTGTTGGTGATTCTTGCTTTGGAGAACTCAATAGCTTTATGGGAAGAGGGGGGTCTGTCGTGCTCTTACGCAACATATAAATAAAAAATCATTTGTATGAAAAACAATCTTACATTGGTGGAAGGGGGTTGAAAATCCCAGGAAAACCTCTATATACAGATAAAGAATACAGTAATATCCCGATTTCACCACCCCTTGTGAATTTTGGGTGATAAAATAGGACATGTGATCAAATCGGATTTTTTTAATTTTCGGTTTTTTAATTTATTTCACAAATAAAGCCTGTCCGCGATAAATTTCGGACACCCATCTCAAAGCGCGATTTTTGAAAATTATAAAGAACCACTGGGATGATCCTTTTTCCATGACAGCTCCATATCTTAGCTATACGTGCCTTCAACATGTATTAGCTCTCGTCCAAATTGATGAAATGGCGATAAATCAATTGAACATTATCTGGGCGGGGTTCTGCCAAAACACACCAAGCGCCAACAAAAAATCATCTGTTTTTCTGCCCAAGCTTTCTTTTAGTGGATTTAATTGATCGCAAATCGTATCAAATATCCCCAAACCCCATAACTGAGGATATCATAAATCAAATATCATAAATCAAATATACATATGAATTGATATGAAATGATTCCTGTTTTCCTTGGGCGAACAAAATATTACAAGTCAGTCAAAAAGCCGCTTAGTGCGGTTCGGCTGAATCCCGACCATCTAAGAGTCCGAAATTTAACGTGGACAAACTTTATAATCAGACAGGTTTTATAAAAAAAAACTGACATGGGACTCTTATGCGAATAAGGTCAGTATACAACAAAGTCACAAATTTAATTTTCAGGGATCACTCTCCACTACGAGGAGAAGAAGATTAAGAATCTCAAAACTAGACCATTCAGTTTAATTATGACCCCTTTTCATCATATTTTTTAATAAAGATTGTAGGAGGGTTGCATTCATGGGATGGGTGGAAATTTATCAAATTTATTTTCAGAAGTTTGGACCTTTTAATAAATTTATGTTCTCCGAATGTATTTACGGACCATGTTGAACTCTAAAAAAAAAAAAATAATTGCGAGGGTGACGTTTTGAATCGTTGTTTCAACTTGCCCCGCACTACGCATTTCTATTTGCCC
This sequence comes from Armigeres subalbatus, assembly GCF_024139115.2. Classification (NCBI taxonomy): domain Eukaryota; kingdom Metazoa; phylum Arthropoda; class Insecta; order Diptera; family Culicidae; genus Armigeres; species Armigeres subalbatus. Next base: position 12,207,509 of record NC_085139.1, on the reverse strand, counting down.
CGATGGGTTAAAAATGCAGAGCAATTTCAAACGACCATATTCCAAAAACTTAAGCGGGTCTTCCATCGATTTTTTATAATCATTATGCTTATTCAATATTGAATGATTGCCTACCATGCAAATTCGATGAAAAAACTCAAAAAACATTATTTTGAGACCTGTTTCAAATAGTTGGTTTGGATTTTGCAAAAGGCAAAAAATAAACAATGGCAGGGATTGCTTCTAGCTGCTGCAATCTTCCGGGAATGGCAGTCAGAAGGTGCGCTTAGGAGAGTAGTTTGTTGAAAAAAATAATCAGGACATTCAGTCATTTCAAATCTAAATTACAGCTTCCGTTTCAACTTACCCCGCATTTCAACTTGCCCCGGTGTACCTTACACATGCACTGTAGCATTATAAGTTACGGGTTTGCCAAGGCTAAAACAAAGCATGCAGACTTACCGGAATCTCATCCCAGGGGCTGCCTAGCCTACAAATTATTGTTACGATGGCCCTACGCCGTCGAATGCTGGACGCCTGGTTCACTCTACTCCTTGAGCTGGGGCGGGTTTTGGAGGTTAACCACAGCCTCCACGCGGTGCACACGCGATATGGGTAACCCTAGAGGATTCGGACTGGGTTTTAGACGGACGCACTTGAAAACGGGTGCTAGAACTCGCGGGTTCTTAATCGGCGGGTCTTTAAACGCACGTTGGCCACAATTGTCGTGTTATTCACATGGGTTCTTTTGGGACAACCTCGGGCTCACTTGATCACACGCGGTCCGGAGGACGGATAACTTTTAATTGTTCGCCCGTTAAAACCGGAATAACTGTAGTACAACACTCGACCTTCACGGAAGTCCCAGACACGAACCGACACCACGTCCTTTCGGGGAATTAGACAGTTTTTTTTCACCGAGTTCACAGTTTAATTTTCTGGATTTCTCACTCGCGGGAATCGACTGCTTCTATCGAAAGCCACGACACAAGAGAACGACCTCGATCAGCACATCTGAGAAGGAAGCCGGACTCGTCTTCTCTTTTTCTTCTACCCTGACGCCAGATATCACGTCAAGGTGCTACCATTGCGAATTGTCGACGGCGTGTCGATGGGCAGATTTAATAAATATAAATCTAGCTCCTATTAATAATTGGTTTTATTTTAAACTACTATGGAACATTGGAAATGTAACATTTCCCCCAGGGCTCAATAAAAAAAAAATTATGTGATATATTTTTTTTGAATAAATATAATCAACAAACAAAGTAAACAAAAATAACGATAATTTAGGGAAATAAATAACAAGAAAATACTAAACGACTCTAGTGAGTCCACAAACTCAATTCTAAAGCCTTGGTAATACCAATAACAATCGGAGGGGATTATTCTTTCAATGGACAAATATTCACTTTCTATCGGGTTCATGCTACTTACATTATGGAGTATGATATCTACATCACACAAGTCACTACGCTTTAATCAATAGAGTTCCCTAGTTTATATATCTTCCCTAGAAAAAGACACACCTGAATTCTAATGAGATCGAATGACTATTCTTCGGCCGGCCATTAAACTTTGATCATGAATGATCGTGATGTCATTGTATAATACTCGCGAGATTTTATGAATGAGAGACACTATCGGCTTCTTAATTAATGTCGTTTCTCCTATGCTATTCCTATTCACCCTACTCCTTCTGAGAGGGACAATGGACGACACATGGTAGAAACGACTTATCCACAGCATGCAATTATCTTCTCTCAGCGCTCTTGAGAGAGGAAATTCACCAGTGGATTGGTGAGTTTGAGAGTTTTAAGATTCTCTACTTAAGGTGGTTATACAACAAAGCCACAAATCGGCCATCTTGGAAACCACGTGCTTTTTCTAGTGATGTTTCAAGAGCACGAATTGAGAGAACAACAACGCCCATGGGGATGAAACATCCGTAGATCGTTTGATTACTCGACTTTAATTTCAGCATTGTACGAAAAGTATTACGCTGGACTTGAACTTTTGATAATAGGAGTAGAAAACCGTGTGGTGAATTTGAAATTCACCACATGGCTTGATTGTATAATCACCTTAATGAACCAACTAATCTTCTTCTTATATATAAAAATGAAATGGTCTGTGTTCGTATCCGCATAACTCGAAAACGGCTGGATGGATTTTTTTCATTTCTTCAGCAGAAACATTCGTTACAGTTTCCGACGGGTTTATATGATATTTCCTCATGTGAAAATCATAAGTAAAGTTGGGTAAATCGCGAAAAACAATAGTAAAGATTCGTATGGGAATTTCGTATAGGCAGTTCACAACGCGCATTTTCGCCTACTATGCAGGACAACGTCTGCCGGGTCGACTAGTAAACAATATAATAAGAGTTAACATTTGACAAATAATGAGAGACATTTCTCACATGTGAGAGTTTACGGTTTTAGATGCTCAGCTGGCCACACTCCTATATTCTTGCCTTCTTCGTCTTCTAACTCATAGGAACTACTTCCGTATTTATTAACTACTCGACAGGGTAAATACATGGGGGCGAGCTTCGCGTTATAATATTCTCCCGCGTTGGAGACCTTAAAATTACGACGGTATATTAGTTGTCCGGGCTTGAACTCATCAGGACGAGCTTGTTTACGCAGATTGTATCTATTGGCACTAGTCTCGTATGCCTTAAGTAGACTTTTCTTGACTAAATCGTAGATAGTATCACTGATCTTTTTACGGTTATTGGCACACGGTCCAGACGAATAGTCTTCTTTCCGGCGGATCCGTTGGTGGTCCGAACCGGATAGAGAGATCTCGTGATTGTGGGTTATAAAAAAGGGGGTAAAACCCGTTGCTGAGTGGACGGTGTTATTGAAAACATGTTCAATGTCGGGTATGTTGACATCCCAGCAGCGTTGATCCGTTTTACAGTAGGTTCGAATTGCTGCATTTATGGACCGATTCAATCGTTCCACCGGATTCCCTTGGCTGTGATGCCTGGCGGTTGTCCAGTGTTTGATCTCAAAACGATCCAACAAGGCCTTAAACTCCTTGGAAAGGAATGTGGTGGCATTATCGGTTAGCACTATTTCGGGGATTGAATTTCGGAAAAACCAACCTTCCCGCAAGGTCTTACATAGACTGGCAGAATCTATCCTACGCATTGGATGTAACTGACACCACTTACTAAACAAGTCTTGTATGACTAAGATGTGCATATAACCTGCTTTGCTTTTCGGCAGCGGACCCACGTAGTCCATGGCGATGATTTGCCAGGGATGGTCTGCGACCTTTTGTTTCCCCATGGTGGGTATTACTGGTACATATGCTGGCTTGCTTTCCTTGCATGTTTGGCATTTCTGGATCCACTTCCTGGTATCCGACGCCATATGCGGCCAGTAGTACCGGAGTTTCAACCGGGATAAAGTTTTCTCCACCCCGAGGTGAAAGCTGTTCAAATGCTCCGTTTGAATTATATTGTTTCGATTTGAGGTTGGTGGAACTAACTTCCACTCAAACCTTACATCGAAAGGCTCGTCATCGACGGCGACGTACTTCCACAGTTGGTCGTCTTCGAATCTGAAGTCCGAATATTGCTCTGGGTTTTTTTGAACTTTTTGTATAAGTTCGTCGAATGAGAACTGTGATTCGGAAGAATTGACAACACATATGCTACGGGAAAGGGCATCCGGGACAATATTGTCGGACCCTTCCGATGCACTATTGTCATGTCTAGATGTTGTAAATCTAGACTCCAGCGGCTGAGTCTCGAAGCGGGACGCCACTTGTTGTTGCGGATGTATTGCAATGCTGACGCGTCCGTGATCAGCGTGAAGTGTGATCCTTCAATGTAACCGCGGAATTTTTCAATTGCCAGGAGCGCCGCTAAGGCCTCCTTCTCGGTGGCAGAGTAGTTCTGTTGAGCCGAATTCAGCTTCTGGGAGAAAAGCTTATTACTCTCTCAGACCCTTCTTGCCCCTGAGTTAAAACGCCAGCTACGGCACGATCACTCGCGTCTGTTTGTACCGCGAATTCCTTTTCGAAGTTCGGGTTTGAAAGAATTGGGGCAGTGATCAAACGTTCCTTGATGGTCCGGAAGGCTTCTTCGGCTTCGATATTCCACTTCACCAGCTTCGGTTTTCCGGCCAGAAGATCCGAAATTGGAGCAGTGATGGCACTGAAGTCGCCAATAAACCTCCGGTAATAGTTTACCATCCCTAGAAAACGGCGGATCTGCCGGATTGTTTTGGGGGCTTCAAAGTCCAGTATGGCCTGAACCTTGGACGGGTCTGGCTTTAGACCGTCGCACGAAAGAAGGTATCCCAGAAAAGGAACTTCGGATCGGCAAAACTGCGACTTTTGAAGATTAATCGAAAGATTAGCCTCTTTCAGCCTTCTAGCTACTTCCTCGAGAAGCTTGATGTGCTCTTCGAAGGTTTCACTGGCCACGATTATATCGTCAAGATATACGAATATCTGAGGCTCTAGTGCACCTGCCCCTAGAATCTTATCCATAAGTCTAGAAAGAGTGGCCGGGCTGTTGGTAAGGCCGAACGGAAGACGAGTGTATTGATACATCCCTCTCCCTTGAATACAAAAAGCTGTCAACTGTTTGGATTCTGGGCTAAGGGGAATTTGGAGGAACGCATCTTTGAGATCTATCGTGCTCAAATAACGCGTTTTCCCCAGCCGTCCAAGAATTCTTCCTATATGCGCGAGAGGGTAAGCGTCACGCTTTGTTCGGGCGTTTAGCTTACGCGCATCGAGGCATAACCGAATCGACCCGTTCGGTTTTTTGATCGGTACCGCATTCAGAGCCCAATCGGAATTCGACTCCTCAATGATGCCGAGAGCAAGCAACCGGTTGATCTATTCATTCAACGCCTTATGAATGGAAGGAGAATATGGAAACGGTGTAAAGCGAATCGGAGCTGCGCTCTTGAATTCGTCTTTCAGTTCTATAGTGTGTTGGACCAGCGAGGTTACCTCGAGCTGGTCTGACATAGCTTGTTTGAAGAGTTGTTTGACACGGTCTATCGCTCGATCCTGCTCGGAGCTAAGCTCAACGAGTTCAGGAGAGGAAAAGGAAGATTCTTCCACATTAATTTGAAATAAAAACACATTATCCATTGAAATGTGGATGTCGAATGCATTGAAGAAATCTATTCCTGCAATGCAATCAACCGGTAAATCTTCAACTATCGTCGTTTCCATCACTCTGGTTTTTTCCCCTACTGTGAAAGGGAGATAAACTCGACCTGAAACTTGTAAGGGATCACCAGAAGCGCTGGTAAGGACTAAATTTGAAGGGAAAATTTTTGTATTATTCAACTTCCAAATTGGACAAGTCCGATCTGACAATAAGGTTTTCTGGCTGCCACTGTCCAGAAGCGCTTTTACGGACCTACCGAAAATGGAAACATTCATAAAAGGCCTGTCATCTGTCAATATCGAAAATATAGAAGGGGGTTCGAGTCAGGTTTATATAGAAGATCGCTGGCGGGCTCATACCCAAGAGCGAATAAAATGTCGTTGATGTCGTTTAAGGTGCTTTCTCTGGGCCGGTCTCCCTCCGGCGCGCAAAGTTTTTTACACAGAAAGGAGATGGGTTGGGAATTCTCGGAGCCCACATACCTGACAGTGTACTTTATACGGTTTTGTACATTGGTGGGTTAGATGCTCCTGACTTCGGCAGTTAAAGCAAACGAACTTATCGTTCAGAGGAACGTGTTCGTCCGTTTTAGATTCTACATTTGAGAGTTTCCTTGAATCAACTTTTGAGTTGATAGCGTTCGATTTTTCTTCCATCTTTGGTTTTGTATTGATCTTTGCAGGTGGATGTGCGGAACTGGAATCTTTCCTAGTCCACTGCTTGATCCCTCCACTACCTTGGTTCGGTACGGAACCATGACGTGAAGTGTAATTGACGTTATTGTTTGGTCCTTTATTGGAAAATTGATTCGGGCGTTTTTCCTGAAAATTACTGATGTTTCCCCCTGAGCGATATTCCGCGGCCTGAACGGCATTGGTTTGCGAAGCATTTTGTGGTTTTACAAAAAGGTACGTATTGGTGGCATCTATTTCTTGCCCTGCATTCTGCAATGAATACAGATCATACAGATCCCTACCAATTAGTGCCCGTTTGTACTCCGGACGAAGGTTTCGGCGTACGGCTTGTACTATTTCCACCTCCGACAACGGTGATGTGAGGCTTTTGAACTTCTTCTCAATGTCAAGAAAGAATTCCAAAAAGGTTTCATTTTTCTGCTGCCTTTTTTGGTAGATGTCCAACAAGATGAAATGATCCAAATCTGGATGCCTGAAGGTCAACTTCAAATTAGCAATAAGGTCCGAATACGTATTGAAGCGATGTTTATTACTAGTGAACCACATTTTTGCTCGTCCGGTCAGTAAATTTCCAAACGAACGTAAGAGTTCATACTCGGAAACCTGTTCCGACTTCGTCCAGTCGCTTACTTCCCACAAAAAATCATTGAGGCCCATACCGCGGTCCTCTCCAGCATATTTTATTGGCCACTTCACCACTGGGATTGTTTTTACGCGATTGGCAATTGGATAATAATCTAAGTCGTGGAAAGGATTAACACTGGGAACCGGAATAGGCATCGGACGTGGTGGTGTCCGCCATCCTGCTCCCATTAGACCAGTAGCAGGGAGGCTGCTACCGTGTATCCCATGATGGGGACCATTGGATACTGAATAAGTTGCATTTCGAATTGGCCTGCCACGAGATGGCTGTGAAATATGCGGAAAATTTGGTGCATAATTCCTCTGATCAACGAAAGGGTTGAACTGAGAATTTTGTCTGAACTCCTCGTACTCACACGGATTGTGATAACGATAATCATAATGGTCTGCTTGCGACAAGGCAAGGCTTCGTGCCAATTGGTTAGTGAATCGCGTTGATTCCCAGGGATCTAACCATTGAGACCTGATAGAAGGAAAATCACTACGAAGACTCGTCAGTGGTGCCGAACGATCGACGAACTGTATAGAATTGTTGGGTAAATTCTCTCTAAATTCATTCCAACGCGTAAACGCATACTGCTGATCCCGATAAATCTCACCTGTTTTGGGTGTACGTGGCGTAGTTGTTACTACACTCGACACCGGCACTGTTGTATTGAACTGCTGTTGTTCTTCTGTTTCTTCTAACGACCGCCCTGAATCGAACCGAACGTGACGCGATTGTTGTACACTACACGACACCTGATACCGTGGAGTGGACCAGATGGGTGGCATGATGCCGAAGTAACCACTGTTGGTAACGATAGCGAAACTGTCACCACGTCCTTTCGGGGAATTAGACAGTTTTTTTTTCACCGAGTTCACAGTTTAATTTTCTGGATTTCTCACTCGCGGGAATCGACTGCTTCTATCGAAAGCCACGACACAAGAGAACGACCTCGATCAGCACATCTGAGTAGGAAGCCGGACTCGTCTCCTCTTTTTCTTCTACCCTGACGCCAGATATCACGTCAAGGTGCTTTAATCATTGCGAATTGTCGACGGCGTGTCGATGGGCAGATTTAATAAATATAAATCTAGCTCCTATTAATAATTGGTTTTATTTTAAACTACTATGGAACATTGGAAATGTAACAGCATGCAGGCACCTACACTCACCGGCGTTCGGTAAACTCACCAGCGAAAGAAAGAGTTGGTCGCATAAAGTGTGGTGAGTATTGTTTGTAGGCTCAATTTTTTGCATTTCTCATGCGCCACAGTGCAACGCAGTGGTGAAATGCCATCTCTGACGGTTATCAAGAATCCTATGAAAATCAACATGGGGTCCCACTTGAAGTTTGGCCCAGACGAGAAAGTGTCCTGGAGTTAGGACCTCCAAATCAGACAGCTCGCTCGGCAATGGCAACTCTTTCTTCGCATGCCAATTGAAAATTTTATCCGATCGATGTTGTCTACCTTCTTTATACGGTAGATGCGTTAGAGTTGCCATAATCCAGCTCGGTGATTCTTCTTCTTCGCCAGACATAAGGCCGTTAAGCATAATTACGTTAGCCATGATGGACGTTAGGCATAACGGACGTTTGGAATAATTCTGCCTCCTTTTTGTCATGGGTTTTTCTTTGTGTCATTATGCCTAACGTACTTGTCCTTAACGGGGTATACCCCCGGTAGCAGCACGACTGCGGGCGGTTGACTTCAGCAGACTCCAAAGACAGATCTGCCGTGTTCTGCCGGACTAGTGCGGTTTCTGGCGCAGTGTAACTATACAGCAGAGTTGGGTGTTCGTAATCGGTGTAGGGCTTCAGCCACTTCATGGCGAAATTAATTTGAATACTGCAATCAATAGCTTTCATGTTGTTCTGTTGATTGCGCTATTCAAATTAATTCATGAAGCTAAAAGCTAAAAGCTAAACAATTGCTTTGTCCGGCTTTCCGCCACTGTGCGATGGCTTGAAGCTGCCGCGACGAGAGCGGCTGGCTTTGATCATCGGATACACCGGTGGATGGATGCCAGATAGGGTGGATCGATTATACCACAAAGGCGACAGTGGAGAAACTTCGAAACTAGCTCAAAAACCATTATTAATCCACCTAGCGGTGATGATGCCTTTCTCGTGCATTTAAGATGGTTAAACGCATATATATATTGTTACTGATACGTTGATAGGTTCTATTTTTCGTATTCGTCTATACTCATACGTTAAACGCAACTTATTGCGAGCAAATAAGACAAGCATAATTGCCAAAAAAGGTATTTTTTCTAACAACTAAATCTCGATCAACGAGCTCCATCGTCGTTTTCACCAGAGGCCGATAGCAACAGAAATTCTGGATCGGAAGTGGGGCTGGGTCGGCCACAGTCCACGTAGAGGCGGAAACGAAATCTGTAAACAAGCATTAGACTGGAACCCAGCGCAGTAGAGGCAGGGCCAGAGGCTCATGGCGGCGAAGCCTCAATAAAGAAATAAAAGAAGTCGACCGAAATCTAACCTGTCTGGACGACGCTCGAATGGAGATCTTTCAAGTCGGCCCTTTGCACCACCGGAGGTGTACAGGATCCATAAGTAAGTAAGTAAGCTAAGAAATTAGAATTTTGGCCATAACCTTCGAGCACATAGTCTGATCTGGACAAATTTCAATGAAACAATAGGACAAGATTTCGTGTTGAATGCGATTGGTATATAATTAGGGTGGTCTAACCGGTAGTACCGAAACCGGTAATACCGGTATTACCGGCCAATTTTGGATACCGAAAATACCGGTATTAGAGACGGAAAATACCGGTATTTTCGGTATTTCAAATTTTGCTGTCAGTCTAAAAATCTCGAATAATTTTCACCTACTTTTATCAGCTCAACTGCCTGTAAACGCATATATGTTTCATATAAACAGGAAATCCAGCAGTAAAGCAGTAAAGACAATAAAATACAACAATTATATGCGCGCATGAGTCACTTTGCCCAAGTAAGCATCATTGACGAAGTTTACGCTACAACAAAAATCGATCAACATCGTCATTAATCATACCTGTTGCTTTATTCTCTTAGCCATCTGTTAAGCTGCGAATGACTTTTTCTTCAATGAACAAAGTTGATATCGTCGAGAATTTTCCCGCAATGTATGAAATTGTGAAAAAGGTACGAGCCGTAGTAGTTCTTTTCCGGAGACCACCTGTGAAAAACGATTTTCTGTAAAAATATGTCCGTTCTGAATTAGTGGCTGATGTCAAGGCACGCTGAAATAATTCAAGCCCTCGAACCTGTTCAAGCTGTTGTGGAACTACTGCTCTGTGAGTTTTGAACTCAATTTACGGAACAATTATCAAATCAAGCCACAGAAATTTCTGCCAGTATTTCGATGCTTTTAAGGAATAAATCCAAGACAGACGATCCAAATACGCCGATCTTTTTCCTTTTTGAATAATAATGCCGTGAAGCAATTAATCAGAAACGATTTTGGCATTTTCTTCGAGGCATCCAGAGCTACTTCGATTAAGCAAGCGTATAGGATCTTGAGGCGTCTTACGATTCCTGATGCGATCGTTGAAACAGAGACAACGATCATACCTGACGATCGGTACGAAGAAGATCCCTCTATGAATTTTTTTCTGGTTTATCGGTTAAAGAACAACTTGTGAAGAGACTGTAGCAGAGTAAAACACTTGCGTTACTGGTGGCAAATACGTTGACGCCAGGATCCTTGCATACAATCCGTAAGGAATTTTCCTACAATTAATCGGAAGGGATTAAGGGCAAGTATTTGACACTGATTTTCGACAGTCTTGGAACAATTCGTCCTACTTCGGTTGAACCGAGAGAGGGCATTCTCAGTAGTTGTCAACACTGCTGACAAAATCCAATGCGGTTTGGGAGATGAGTAGCTCAGTATGTAATGTCTATTAAAGTTTCCCATTGCCAAGCTCAACAAGCAATGATTTTAAAATTTGAAGTTTGTCAACAAATATTGTTTTTCATCCAAAAGTCCAAAACAAACGTTTTTCTTCTACTACCTGAAATTTTCACAAAAACCGGTATTCTACCGGTATTACCGGTATTGACTCCATCCAATACCGAATACCGGTATTTGACAAAAATGGTCAATACCGACCACCCTATATATAATACTATGAGTCTCCGGGCCTTCTTTAAATAGTTTATTTTTTTGACAGAACATATAGCCTTTCAGTACACTTGTCATATGAGAAAGGCAATGTGCTCTGACCGTAAATTATGATCCCTAAGTCCACTTTTTTTTAATAGGAAACAATAGGACAAGATTGTACATCGAATGCAACTTGTAATGAGTAAATCGGTTAAGGATAAGTGCCTCAAAATGAGTGACCCTTCCTACGTGTTTTGTATCAATGAAATGTATTTTGTCCAACCATAGCCTCTTATCCCATAGTAACACCCGGAAAATATAAAATAAAAGGAATGGGGCAGGGTTTTGCTGCGAATCTTTGCATTCGTTCAACCACGTACTTTTTCACTGATTGTTTTACATAAAATACCGCCATCCAGCCAAACTTCCTTTTTAGGCCACTGAATATTGCCTCTAAGACGAAATGAACGGTGATCGATTATCACTTGACTAATAATTGTTATAATCAGTCTTCCCAAATGAACAGCAAACACGCTGAGTACAGCTGTACATGCACTCTGTTTGTACCCGCACTTCGTGTTTATACAGATACGCACGAATGTATACTTGTACCCGAACAGACGTTCGAGTAGCATTTTGTACTTATGTACAGTACACAAGTATGTTTCTGGCGTATTCGTTTTTTTCCGCTGTTCTTCACTGACGTGCTGTTGAAGTGACTTTGTTAAATATTATAATTAAGAGAAAGGATTTCGTTGTTTTGCACCTTTTTAGTGATTTTTTATGGTTTTAGTGATTATTGAGAAACTGGTTTTCACCGGTAAGTGAAACATATAGTACCTAAATAAATGATTTGCAAAATTATGGTCGTAATGTTTTCGTAACTTCGACTGATTTCTTCATAATGTTAAGCTGCAGAAATTGTTTAGCGGAATTAGGGAACTGTTCCATTTCCATCTCATTGACCATATATTCATCTCATCGCAAAACAGAAAAATGCAGCACCAATCTTGTCGCTTATTTTTGCTAACATGCGTGCTCACGGCTGAAAAAAAATCACAAAAATAAAATAAAAACAAATCAAATTCCTTTTCATTGCTCTGTTTTCGATGGGATGGTAATGGGACCTATGAGATGAAGTGCCGAACCGTTTCCGTATATGTTGAAAGCGCAGCCGCCATATGATATGTGCAACGATTGTGACTTTATGCTGCATCCATTCATTCGTACTGTTATTCGTGCTGCTCTCGGTTTTTGTACTACTGTTGACACATATTCGCAATACAGAGGCTTGAACCGATATCACTTTCATTTTCAGAATGAAATGCATGTTGGCCTGTGTAAGTGTGGGAGTATGACATTGTGTCGGTGTATTTGTATATGTATGTGTGCGTGTATCTGTAACTACCTGATTCATAAAAAATATTTCTTGAAATCCCTTAACAATATATTTTTTATTTAGATTAAACTGTTCTTAAAAACAAGTAACAAAAACAATTGTATTAGTGTTAGTATATTCATTCTACTGTTAGGTTTTGCATCATAATGTCGAAAAAAAAGATTGACGTCAAGAATACTTTTTTCTTGTATGATGAAGATGAAGGGCTTTCTAAATGTACAATTGATAAGTGCAATAGTCGTCTGAAAGGTGCCTCGAACAGTTTGAAACGGCACATTGCAATTTATCATCCGGATGTGTCTAAAACGGTTGGTATTGATAAATACAAACCTTCCACGGAACAGGACAGAGATGATTCTCCTAAGGCGAAGAAAATGAAAACAATTTCGCTCGAAGTGGATGAAGCGGAGTTTCTATCTGGATTGGTTGAACTTGCCGCAATTCAAGGAGTAGCGTTTAACGTTTTCGACAGCTCCGGCTTTAAAAAGACAGCAGGGATCCTGGCAAAAGCTTTAGGAATGCCCAACCATGCTGATGCTATTGTTCTGATGATTCAGCACGTGGCGGAGCATGTCCGAGAGATAATTTCCGAAGAAATGAAGGGAACGTTGCTCTGTCTTAAGTTTGATGGAGCTTGTCGGCATAACAGGAAAATACTAGGTATTACAGCACAATTTATCCAGCGTGGAAAACTTATGTCGAGGATTTTGTCGATTGAAGACATGACTGAGCGACAGACAGGGGAAAAATTGAAACAGCGAATTAACGATGTTCTGGATCGCTTTAAGCTGGATATCAAAAACGTTTATGCCGCAACTACCGACAATGGGAAAAATATGGTCAAATGCACAGAAATCCTTCGAGACCAGCAAGAGTTGTCACTGTTGAATTCTCTGGGAAGTATTTCTGAAGACAAATTACTAGATGCAGACCTTATTAATGGAGAAGTGGACTACGAAATTGATGAAGAATATGGAAGAAAACTAATGGAAGATGATAACGATATTGATAATCTCATTACCAAGGCGGACGATATTATTTCAAGTAGCGAAGGTTGCATTGAGTCGATTAAGTGTGGAGCACACACTTTTAACCTTATTGTAAAGGATGCTCTAGCAACAGTAAACAACAGAAAAATGGTGAAAACGTCAAAACGCGTGAAATATCGTGCATCGTTCACAATTGCCAGAATACTGCTTCCAAAGCTTGACGTAGAAACAAGATGAAAGAGATAAGAAAAATGGTGAAAACGTCAAAACGCGTGAAATATCGTGCATCGTTCACAATTGCCAGAATACCGCTTCCAAAGCTTGACGTAGAAACAAGATGGTCTTCTACATGGGATATGGTGGAGAGCATTGAGAAATACGAGCTAATAGTCAGAGAGATCGGTAGTAAGTGCTCTGCTCTTAGGCTTCCAGACCATGGGCACGAATGAAAGATTTCAAAAATGGTTTTGAGTGTGTGTATTCTGCTGTTAAAGCACTGCAGAGCGAAAATATTATCATGGGCGATCTATTAAAGATAATAAAACAATGCCAGTTTAGCATAAAAAAGCTTCCCTGCGAAAATCCTTTCGTACGAGGTCTCAATGATGCAATCGACAACCGTATAAAGAAGCTTGTCGATAACAACGCTTTTAGAGCGGCTATGCTGTTCGATCCAAGATGGTGCTTTCTGGATTCACCATTCTTTTCCAAGGAAGATAAGATAGAAGCCATTGTAAGTACTTAAATAACTCCTAAGTATAGTTAAATTATTCACCACAAACAAACAGGCTTAACATTATTGAATTTTGCATTGATAATGAATTTAACAGTTATTTTAAATTTCATTGTTTTTTAATTCCACAACAAGATGCGATCTTTTTTGCCTTTCTCGTTTGTGCTTCATATTAGATGAGTCCCTTCTATTAACAATACCCCAACGCTATTTCAACATGATTGCTAGATGGTTGCCGAGTAACTATTTTAGTAACTATTTTCTGTTAGACATGCTAGCTGTTTCGTCTGTTTGTCTTCAATTTGATTTGATTTTATTTTTTATTTGTATTACACATAAACTAAACTGTTCTCAAAGTAGCCAACTTTCTTAAAGTAGTGAAGAAAATGTCAACAGAGCCTTAACAGCAGACCACATCAGATAACGACACTTTCGACGCTTTTGAGGCTATGTTAGAGCAGGAGTGTAGCACAGCATCAACCTCCGACAACGCATCATAAACTAATCTCAAAGTGAAGTTAATTCATTTGGCCAACCAAAAAACCAGACTACCAGCTTCAACTGATATTCTGAAATATTGGGAAGTCAGACGTTTCGAGGAACCTGAGTTATACGAGCTCGCTATGGTGGCTCTGTCTGCACCGGTCACTCAGGTAACAGTGGAGCGTTGTTTTTCTACTGTGAAACTATTGCTGGAGCAGCATCGATTGAACATGTCGTCATCGAGACTAGACGATTTGATGATAATTCGATGCAATCGAGATCTCCTCACTGACGCATCAACAGGTATAGACAGAAGAAGTGACTCGCGTGCGAGTTTTTATTTTGCAATTTCTCAACATTCATTTCAATTGATAATTGATTTTGTGTATTCAACATTGAATTGAAATTAACATGTTTACTTAAAATAAAGAAAAAAACCCAGATTAATCCACCTAGCGGTGATGATGCCTTTCTCGTGCGGTAAAAAAATAGTATTTCGGGCATTACTTCTAAGCCCATCGTCCGATCGCGCCAATTTTCAATAGGAAATAATTAGACAAGATTCTGCGTCTAATGCAACCTGTTGCGAGGGAATCGGTTCAGGGTAAATGCATTAAAAGTGAGCTAGATTTTTTTACGCGCTTTTTTATGAGAAAAAGTATTTTGACCATAACTACCAAGCCCATTGTCCGATCCGTCCAATTTTCAATAGGAAACAATGGAGCAAGATACTGCGTCGAACGCAGCCTGCTGTGAGGGAATCCGTTTAGGGTAAGTGCATTAAAAGTGAGCTAGAATTTTTTACGCGCTTTTTTATGAGGAAAAGTATTTTGGCCATAACTTCTAAGCCTATAGTCCGAATCGGCCAATTTTCAATAGGAAACAATGGGGCAGTATACTGCGTCGAATGCAACCTGTTGCGAGTAAATTGGTTGAGGGTAAGTGCAAAAAAAGTGAGCTAAACTTTTTGCTCTTTTGGTGAGCACATACACACACACATACACACACACACACACACACACACACACACACGCACACACACAGACATCACCTCAATTCGTCGAGCTGAGTCGATTGGTATATAACACTATGGGTCTCCGAGCCTTCTATAAAAAGTTTGTTTTTGGAGTGAACATATAGCCTTTACGTATACTTAGTATACGAGAAAGGCAAAAATGAAATATGACATACCCGATTTATAAAAGACATTGGTTTAGAGCTCTAACTTTTGTATTCATCGATCCGAAATCAGTTAACTTCGCTCCAATAAGCCATTTTATAGAAAGCTCAAATGACAGGAGACCAAATACTAATATTTACATTTTTCAAGGAACATTTGCGAAAATGAAATGAAATGATGATGATGATGACGAATTGATGATGGTTTATTGTCGGCGTAGCACCAAGTTGGAATTCGGAAGTCGGGACTTCCAGAACCGAACTTTCTTCGAAGTTTTATTTGTCAAACTAATTGATGCGTTGTTTAGCGCATCTTTAGGGCGAATCCAGCGCACTACTTCCGAAGTTGGGAAAGTTGCCTGTATCTGGAGAAAATCCAACTTCGGTATAAAAAGCGGTATAAATTTATTCGGATAGACAATACATGCAAATTTACCAAAACAAAGACCGAGCCCTCCACTCAAAATTTCGATCAGCTGTTCGAATCTGTCTCATAAAATGGCTTATTATGTATAGACAAACAAATGACATAGATGGGCGTTCATAGTTTAAGTTTTAGGTTTCAAATATTTTTATGGAGTTTAACATTCTTGCAATTTTAAATTGGATAATGCTACGTTTAAACAAACCAAGTGAATTGATCATTTCAGGTCAATTAAAATGACTTGCCAAAAAATTTCAACTTTTCTTTCGTACATATGTATGAGTTGAACCAATGTGTTTGACCATTCAATTCGAAGTCAAGTTAAAAAACTTGCCCGCTTTATTTGCCGATTCTGAACAAAGCAAAATGAATTCATCAACTCTGTTCAATACAGTTCACTTATCAAAAACTAATTGTGTCTAACTTTAGGTATTTTATGAAACGTTTCGCAGCGGCCCGATTATTTACGTTTAATGTTTTTATTTTGGTATGATTTTGCATGAACATTCCGTTAGGTCCGAACATAAAATAATGATCGTAACGTTCAACTTTTCATTTATGTTTGTTTTATTAGGATTTTATGGTCAGAATGCAATGATTTAAACGATCTAGCGACTTGTATTGAAATTCGTTTGCAAAATTTGGTTTTAAAACCCTAGTAAGCGAAAGGTAGAATTAAAAATACGACCCATTGGAATGCTCAACTAAAAACAGCCAAACAAACCGGCTCCCGTTAAATGTCAAAAAAGATAAACACGAGCGAAACGGTTGAATAGATCTGTCCCATAAAATGCTATATAGAATTTGATTTCGCTGGTCTATGCTATGAGTAGTGTTTATAATTGTGCGTTTCTATGGGCCTTTTCACGAGACGTTTAAAGGCTCCCCCAGACCTAAGCGATTTCATCGCCGCGACGGCGACAACTAATCGCCACGATTCTATCGTTGGGTCGCTGCAGGCAATGTTCTATCTACGCTTCCATACCAACGACGACAGAATCGCTGTCGCCAAGCGATAGAATCGCGTCGCGACTGTCGCGTCGCGTGTATTTGGGGGAACCTTAAAAACAGCTGATTTCATCGTCAATTGACAGTTCTTCTATGAAACTGACAGCTTCGGACTTGCAGGCGTGTTCATCGGTTGTAAACAAGTGCAGCCTCGGCGGTGTCACATGAAAAGGCCTATTCTTTTTCTCCGAAACATGCACTCCCAAATAAAGTTGTGCAGTGATTTGTTAGCTGCAGTCAAACTTCTTAACATCCTTTGTTATTCCAAATATTCCGTACGATTTGCAGTCAATGCATACGACAAACTGTGACAAACCCTATACTAAAATTTCACAAAAATATAAAAATATGTTGTCAATTTGAATTTTTTTTAAGATCCACTGTGTACCACCAAATCAGCGTGTAACGTTCCCGACTAATTTTGCTCTTTTCCTTTGCTCCTTTTTCTGCCAGGCAGATCTGAACGCAAGTTTATACATCAGTTTTGTACTTATGTACAAGTTCGCTTTCACAGGTACTGCGTACAATGCTGTACATGAGAACTTCGATTTTTTGCGTTCGGTGTTCAACACAAGTTCAAGAAAAAGTACTTGAGTTGAACATCACATATGTTCGTGGGAAGACTGGTTATAATCGGCTTTCGCTGTGACAGAAAAAATAACAAAGAATTGTGGTATGCAGACATTCTTGACAAATTTTGGGAGCGTTTCAAGCATTTTTTTTTTCAAGCAGCCAAACGATTTATTCGACTGGTGCTTGTAAAGAAAGTTTATCTCGTCGCGAATGGGCTAGTTCGTGTCGTGAAGGTTAGACTTGCATCCAGCGTTGTCTTCGATCGACCAATTGTAAAAATGTGCCTTCTGTCTATCGTTAGGAATCTTCGATTCACTTCTATTAATTTACATTCCTTACATCCGATTTTGTTTCATTCTTGGATCAGTCTAAGCCGCATCAATCACTGCATGACAAATGCGGCTGCTGATTATGTGACTGCGTTCGCAAGTGCTTTCCCAAACGGATTCTTCCGACTCATCTCGATGCACTGTTTTAACGATTCTCACCCGAAGAAAATTGATTTTTTCCAATGCATACTAATTAAGCGCAGAAAAATCACTTCAGTGTGCCGAGCAAATGAGTCAAGTGATTATGCGTTTCCAATTTCGGATTTGACGACGCAGTTTGACCGGTTGGATGGTCGATCCATTACCCGGGGGTTCGCAAAAGTGCACAAATATTCATAACCACCGGCGATAACGAGAAACACACTGCGCTATAATCGCTTGTTACCTTGCAATGTGCGAGCATTAAAAATTGATGTTCTTACTTCCCTCTCGGCATAGCATAGGAGTACGTACAAGCGCAAGGGAGGGAAAAAGTGCCTCGAGTGTTACGGTGGGAAAAGCGTATGCACCGTGATTCTCAGTCGGTGGCAGTGATTTTCAATGCTGTGCGTTTCTTTAATTTATTTCAATAACCTGTTCGATAATATCGCTCATTTACCATGTTAAAAAGTGATTTGAATAAATAGCTAAGTATACGTCAACCGAGCATAATTTACACGCAGGTAGACTATTAACTGAGTAATCGATATAGATCGTGTTTACTGATTTCGCAGCTCGATTAACGGAGGACAAGCTCTTTTTATTTGAAGTTATGGAGGAGAAGTGGAACTTGCATGATTGGTCAATTGATTGAGGAATTTATTGCAGCAAATGTGTATCAATTTCTGTTGGCCGACATGTTTTTAACGCTTTCGGAAATTTCCGGATTGTTTTTGCCAGCAATAGAATGAAATAAATAGCCTTTTGGTACAACTTAGTTGTACGAGAAAGGCAAGAAATGTCGATTTTTTTACTTCATTTTCTTAGCTTTGCCTTCTTTGTCTCCATAGTTTTGACTTCATCGTCTTCTTTGTTTTATTTGTCTTTTTGGTTTCTTTGTCTTCATTATCTTCATTGTCTTCTTTGTCTTATTTATATTCTCCGTCTTCTTTGGCCTTTATCTTTTTCATCTTTTTGGCATTCTTTATTTTCTTTAGCATTTTGCCTTCTTGTTTTATTTGTCTTTTTTGACTTATCCCTCTCTTTGTCTTCTCTGTCCTTTTTTTAGCTTCTTTGTCTTCATTTTCGTCTTTGCCTTTTTTTGTTTTCTTTGTCTCCTTTGACTGCTATGTCTTCTTTGTTTTCTTTGTCTTGTTTGTTTTCTTAGTCATTTTTTGTTTTTGTTAAGCAAATAACGACAAGAACAATATTATTCTCTCCAGAATAACAAATAGTCGTTTTATATACAATTTGATGTCTTTATTCCGAAATATTTCAATTGGCCCGAGTAATCAAATTAGAAATGCAATTCTTTTCAGTGAGCTCAATCGAAACGATTATTTTTATAAGATGAATATTGCATGCAAGTTATCAAAGTCACAGAATATTTCGTATGGTTCTTGTCTGGGATGAATTAATTGTGTATGTATAACAGTTTTTGAATATTTCCTATTGGATTGAATTCAATTAGTGCATTATCACTTTATTACTGAACAACATAGCAATTCATTTTAAATTAGAGCTAATGCCTACCATTTTTTGTCTATTTAACTATCTCTCACTACAAGCTGTTCTTGTATTTTATTATTCAATTGACATTCATATGATAATATGTCAAAACTGCCGAAAACTGTTCTAAACTAGAGCTATCGCATACCCACCAATACACCCACACTCATTCCTATACAAACGATGAGTTATTATGTCAATAATCAAGCCCTTGAGCCGTCAGTCTCACGCTCGTCTTTCCACAGCCGCCACACGGCTGCCGAGGTCGATTTCGCCGTTCTTCCTTCTACTACGAAACCACAACCAGCCTACTCTGATTAGTGGAGGCACATCTGTTATCGATTGCTACGCACAACGGAGACGGCTTTTCAGCTGCGGCACTGTGACGATGAACGACATCAGCAACATCTACTACGGACCCCTTCCGGAGGATTCGCCGTACGTGAAACCGTTCCGCTTCCACTACACGCAGAACGGGAAGGAGAAGTCGTGGGACTTGCTAAAAGTGCACGATTCCGTTTCGATAGTCGTCTTCAACACCAGCAGGCAGAAGTTGGTGCTGGTGAAGCAGTTTCGACCAGGTTAGTTGGTAAATAAGGATGATTTGCGGTAATTAATCAATTTCTACTTTCAAAGCGGTTTATCACGGGTTGGTCAGTGCGGAAGCGGGAGCTGATGGGCGAAGTATTGATATGGTCAAATATCCTCCCAGCTTGGCGGTCACCCTGGAGCTGTGCGCCGGAATCGTAGACAAACCGATTCCACTGGCAGAGATAGCAAGGGAGGAAGTGTTGGAAGAATGCGGATACGATGTCCCCGTCGAACGGCTGGAGCAAATAATAAGCTACCGATCGGGGGTTGGTACATCGGGAGCATTGCAGGTGATGTTCTACGTGGAAGTTACCGACCAGGATAAGGTTGCTTCGGCAGGAGGAGGCGTCGGCGATGAGATTATCGAAGTGGTGGAATTTAGCTTGGAAGAGGCAGCAAAGCTGCTGGAAAAAGGAAGTGTACTGACTAGTCCACCAGCATTCCTGTTTGGAGTTCTTTGGTTCCTGACCAATCGAGCACCAAAGGCTTGATTGTAAAACGAAGGGTTTTATTAGTTTTCATTTGTTAACTGTTAGACGTTGAATAAAATAAGGGCAATAGTTTTTTGCCGAACTCATTTCAATTCAATTACATTTCTAGGAACTTTTTTCAAATGGGCGTAATTGAGTTTGGCCTTGAAATTTTAAACTTCCAATACTTTTTTTTATTCAACATATTTTGTTCAACTGACATTACTATCAGATAGATTGGATTACATTCTTTCTGCTGGGCACATTAGTTGACGAAAATACAGTCGACTCTTCACATCTCGATATCTAAGGGACCATCGAGACAGGGAGAGATCGAAGAATGGAAGAAACATTACAGAAGCGAATGGCTGCCAGAGGGTGGCTAAAGTAGGGTGCCCATATGGTGTCCTAAAGGAGGACATGTCCTCCTTTTACATTAAAAATCAGATGTCCTCATTTTGTGCTAAAATAACCACCTTTTGAATATTTGAGGAAACAGTAGCAAATACATTACTACAACAGAGATCCATTCGCAAATAAAACATTGCAAACGATTGCGTTTTTTTACTTTCAAATCTGAAATATTTTTCTTTAAGTTTTCGAAAAAAAACAATGTAAATATAAAAAAATGTTACAGTAATAGGTGCCGAAGATATCAGAAGAATCGGAAATGTGAAAAAAATGTTTCTAAATACTTTATACGATGGGCGTGAACAGGTAGCGGAATACTCCACCTACCTATTGATGGTATTGGTTTGCGTGGGAGAGCTATCAGATTCGTCAAATCATCGTTTGAATCTTTGTTTACAAAAGCAGATAAGTCGTTTTGAAAATTTTGTCTTGAGAAAAATCATTAGGGTCGGCCCGAGCGGCACCTGTAGGCGGCTTAACAGTCCCATGTTTGCTTAATTTCCTATCTTCATGGGACTGTTATGAATTTATGGGCAGTATAATGGTAATGTCTTCTCAATTTGGCAGTCGTCGGCGAAAAGTGAATTTTCTCTCGCAAGATACTAACTTCAGTTTTGTGTATTGTTGAGAGTAAATCGTTTCTTTGGGAAGATCCATATAGTACGTCACGCCAAAAATGACGATTTTAACTCCCCTCCCCCTTCGTCTTACTGTTTTTTAAAACACCAAAATTTTTGTATGACTCATCACTTTGCTCGGACCTCTCCTCCCCCCTAGAAGCGTGACGTACTTTGTGGATGGCCCCAAAGTCACTATAATAAAGTCTTTAAAAAATGTGGATGGCCCCTTTCCAGGACCACGAGAGGAGAAGAATTATTATTATACTCGATTAAGTTGAAAACCGGAATACGGGACTAGCGAAGTTGGATTTTTCTCACAATCCGTACGTTAAACCTAACTTCGCTAGTTGCGCGCTAGTCTAATTAGGGCCTAATTGGACTAGCGCACTACTAGCGAAGTTAGGTTTAACGTACGGATTGTGAGAAAAATCCAACTTCGATAGTCCCACATTTCGGTTTTCAAATTGACTAGCGATATATCTTTATTAGAGAGACTAGCAGCCCTCGGCAGGATCGACTCTAGAGGAGAAGAAGAGAAAGTATGTAGGTCCAAAATGCGCGGGTGTCAATGAATCTATCGCGGATAAAAGTTGGAAGTGCAGTGTTTGCTTGACCGAATGGTGAGAACAGTGGATCGGATTCGGAATTGTCTTTCCATGAGTCGTCGGTCGGTCGTCGGCAAGAGCAGCAGTCGGGTATCGCAGTTTATTGCGTTTAGTTTGCAGCATCTATAGATGCAACGGAAGCTGAGTAAAATGCGTGCAGAAGAGAAGCTGGAAAGAAGAAAAGAAAAAAAGAAACTAGGCTGAAGAAACATCAAGAGGAAGAGGCACTTGAGCGAGTAGGAGATGAAGCGAAGCTGAAGCAATAAGAAGAAGAATAGGAGCACACGTAAAACATTTCATCGAGATCTCAACAGTAGCTTTTAGAGTTCCAGAATATTCGACAGTTTTTCAAAGATACGGACCCATTGCAATCAATGTCAGCAAATACAACAACTCCACACAACGTTGCAGTGAAACCAACTCGTCAAGTAATGCTGCGAGAACTACCAAAATTTAACAGAGACCCACAAAAGTTGTCGTTCTTCTACAGTTCTACATAGAAGTTTGGGTGGCTCGGCTTTGAAAGCGATGTGAAGTCGATTACTACTTACTGGCATCCGTCCCTTGTGTGATGGACACGCTTCATAAAGTGTACGATCGTACAGAAATAATGATCAGTTCTCTTCTAAAGATGGTGCGAAACATATTTCCGCCGAAGACAAAAAACTTGGCACTATTGTCGCTTACGGTTTGGCTATTCAGTTTCTGGTCACCCATATGTTATTGGCAGATAAACAAGCGCATTTATCGAATCCAATGATACTCCAGGAATTGGTTGATAAACTGCCTACCTCTATTAATATGCAGTGGGAGACATATAAGCAAGTACCTGATAGCCTTAACTTGGCGACCTTCAACAGAAACATTATTTATGCTCTTCTAGTGAAATGTCTTCAACTGTCTAAAACGAGTTTGGTACTTTCCATTTAATTCCACTATGTTTTGTTATCTTTACAGATATACGTATTTCGACCTCAACTGTGAAGCTGTCTTCAGTGTCTCGGACTTGACACGACTGTCGACGTACTTGGCTTGAATCGAGTCAAGTACGAGACACTGAAGACGGCCTCACAGTTGAGGTCGAAATACGTATCCGTAAAGATAAACAAACGTAGTGAAATTTTGGGAAAGTAATAAACTTGTCTTGGACAGCTGACCTTTAATAGTTTTATGTCAGGCCTTGTCAATCTGGCGTTCAAGTTAACCATTGATGTAGATTCTGCTCAGAATCACCACAGAGTCAGATATAAAATGGTGAAGTAGCAGGAAAAGCTGTGTACTCACGTAAATGAGTCGCTGTTACGTTCGAGATATGAAAGGAGCATCGGAAAAAAAATCTGTGTTTAAAAATCATGCTCGTACTGTGGGATTTACGCCCCGCAGAAGCGTGAAACTTTCCGGCAAGACTAAGACAAGACTGCCCATTTGGCATACTTTCAAAAATCTATCCGCACTTCCCAGGTCTTCCAGTCAACAGATTGGAAAAGGCAAAACTAGGCTCGCTTATAGGCATCGAACATGTGCATTTGCTTACGAATTTGAAGAGTCGTGATGGAAGTAAGAACGAACCAGTCGCTTAGAAACCACACACCAAAAATTATGAATATTACAGGTGATGTATTTCAATAAAATGACACAAAACCACACGACATAAACAGAATCGTATATTTTTCAAGGTCAGATGATTTAAAATTACATGTCACGGAGCCTAAACTCAGCAGCCGTTGCAACGCACCTAACGCACAAGCAGTCAATGACTTGATGCAGTGAAATACTTGTTCAGTGCAAATCGTGGAACGAGTTTTAGTTCGATCATCCCTCTTTTAAGAAACGGAGATAGCTGAGTGGTAGCGTGCTGGGCTCTCACTCAGCGGACTTATGTTCGATTCTCGTTCTGATCAATCAATCTTTTGTCAATAAAGTTGTGATGTAAAATTAAAGTATCCCCTAATTGTACGTCAAAAATGACGCTCGTATATGTCGGTGTCACAGCACCTAAAATTACATGATTATTTTTAGGTGTGCAGGCTGCCTTGGAAGAGGCAGCAAAGCTGCTGGAAAAAGGAAGTGTACTGACTAGTCCACCGGCATTCCTGTTTGGAGTTCTTTGGTTCCTGACTAATAACTGTGGAAGTGCTTAATGAACACTAAGCTGCGAGGCGGCTCTGTCCCAGTGTGGGGATGCAATGCCAACAAGAAGAAGAAGAAGAAGAAGAAGTGTATCAATTTCTGTTGGCGAATTTGAAGAGTTGAAGAGTCGTGATGGAAGTAAGAACGAACCAGTCGCTACACAATCTCTACTCGGCTGGTATATCATCTCTGAAAGAAACTCGAGAAGTGAAGAAGGCGTGGAGTAGTTGAACTTCAATGAAAAAGATGGATGGATTCCAAAGAAGATCAGCAGGCACGCCGAATTTTTGGTAGTAGCAACAGTCTTCAGCGATCTAAAAGATTTATCTACACTTCTCGGAAAGCTTCAAAAACGGAATTGACCAGACTCCGAAGCTTAGCGAAACGGTTGTTGAAGGAACCGGACTTTGGAAATAGTAATCGATCCCTAGAAACTTGACGTTCGCATGGCCTGAGGTGTGGCAGCTGTATCTGGCGGAATCTACTTCAACGATATGACCTTCTTGTGTCGTTAGTAGATGTACTACTATGCTTCAAACAAGATAAAGTCGTTCGCTGCTCGGATATACGGGAAATGCTCCTGCGAATCTTAATACGGGATGAAGACAGGTGGTGGCATCCGAAAAAGCCGTCTCCAGCTGTTGCTCGATCGAAGCTCCGAAGCACAACTGCTTCCCGCGAAATACATCACAAAACTGAATGCTCACTTCGTTCAACTGTCACCCTTGCATCTAGTACTCCTGACTATATGCCCTCTAATTCAGTCAATATATTTACTCATACCCCTCTCAATCCCTACAGTCACAGTGCTTACTTTGTAGAAAAAGTCTAGAAGAAGTCTACGTGAACAACGCTGCAATAATTGCTGCTACGAGTTCTCCCTGCACAGCACAGTTCGTTAAAACAAAAAGGCTCACACACAGCACAGTTCGTATAGAATAAAAAGGCTCTTGATTACTGCAACTGGTAACGTAAGTCTACGCAGCAGCTGGTTTTCTATTTTTGGAAAATACATTGCAACAGTCAAGCTGTACTGGATAGGCTGGAGGAAACTGAATCACTGATCAGTAAGTTAATAAACTTGAACTCTTCCAGAAATTTGAGTTGTTGCCGTTTATCTAATTACCCAAGGAACCAAAAGTTCAGATTGTACTTACATTTGTTCCTAATCGAACCAATTGGTTCACTATTGGTTTACATTCAGTTCCAAGCACCTTTCACGGAACTTCAAAGTTCACTTTTGCTATCACACCATCCAAAAAACTACTGAAAATACGAGCTGATTAAGCCAAAACATCCCTTCTTTGGTTGCTTGGATGGAACACGATTCCGTCATGCCAAAAATGAAATAGTTTATAACGTACCTATTGAGACAGACGAAGCAGTTAACAGTACAGTCGTCAAACGTTAGAGTGAGACGCTTCAATAAATTTCAAATTGCATGGATGGCGTCGAGCGGTAAATTTTTGATTTGACTGTCGTCGGCAAAATTCTTACTTTAGTTTTGTTTCTGTTAATGATTAAAAAATGAAAACGGTTCTCTTCATGATCACTATTTTATACCACAGAAGTGTAGGAGACACCAAATGTATATATCAAAACGATTCAATTTAGAAATTTATTTAATACGTTACTTATCTAAAACAGAAAAAAAACTAAATTCGAAATAAGATAATTATTTTGAGCTTTTTAGTGGAATGTCTTCACTTGTCATAAGACGAGTTTGTACAATCCCATTGAATTCCACCACTTAATTTTATGTTGACAGATACGTATTTCGACCTCAACAATAAGGCCGTCTTCAGTGTCTCGTAATTGACTCGACTTAAGTCGAGTCGCCCTTATGAAACAACAGTGTCGATTTGTCCAATAATTGCCGAAATTCCAATGCACTGGGGACAGTTGTGCGCCTAACAGCAGAAATTATTATGGACAAGATTTATCGGCAGTTCAAATAGCACGTGGCATCATAGCAATCACTGCTTACACCACGTGTTGATTTAAATTTAAAATAACATCAAGTAGTCTGTTTTCTTGGGTGATTGATTGATGTGATTCAATCACAGTAGGCTGATATTGAAAGGACCAAGGAAATTGAAAATTGAGTTGACAGTCTTACGAATACTGTTAACAGCAACGGACGTGCGAGCATGGAACAAGAACCATATTCTGCCGGTGATTACTTGGCCGGTGTCTCGAACTTTCGGCTGATCGCCGACGCTCATTGGGGCAAAATGCAAACTATTCGGCGAATGAAGCTGGAAATCCTTCTGGCGAATTGTCTGCAACATCGGGTTACGACAAGAAGGTTTGAGAAGAATTTTCTTCAAGGTCCAAAACATGATCGCTTGGTGACGGCCGTAGCGATTGGTAGCTGAATCACAAGCACGACGCGGACGAGAACAATAACGAATTATGGATATCTAAAAATAAATTCTGTGTGGATTCTGCACAGCAGAATACCACAGTAGATCACGGCACAGTAGCGGTTAAGAACACAGAGTGCCTATCAAATAAACATACGAATAAAAAAATGCATTTTAATAACGCTGCCAAGTTCGGTTGTGAGCACCTTTATTGGTTTGGTTATGGGCAACCCCAAATCGTAAAATATCGCTGTAACAATTCTTATTTTAACACCGTTTTCAAGCATTTTTTTAATAATTTGGACATACAAATTTATTGAAATAATAAGTTTTCATCATTATTTTTGCGATTTTTTAAAATATGTATAAGCTTAATTTTTATTTTCTAGTCACGTATATGCACTTTTAGGACTACGCGTTACAAGTCTTACTTGGAATTCAGAGTTTTGTCTGGTCGAGTAGATATCACAGTTTCAGGAACTCCTGGAATCGTAAAGTTTTGCTGTGTACTGGTACGGGAAAGTTATGGTCCTTCTGCGACCTTGGTGTCCTGCAATAATGCTGTCTGTAAGCTGTTCTCCGGTTGTATATAGTTTGCCTCTGAATGATTGAAGTTGAAGTGAAGGACTTACCCTTAAAATCCCCGTCAAGATTTATTGCCAAAAAAAAAAACAGAAGATCTTCGACCGTTCTTCTATGGAAAGGATGGGGAGGGCAATGCCCGTTAGCCTTCGGAAAGGGTCCAGAATGGATACGCACGCAAACGTATCCATTCTGCTCAGCTCTTAAGTCCTGGCCGGGTGCATCGGCTTCGGTATTTCCCCTAATGCCGTAGTGGTCGGAGATCGAGGTGAAGGTGGTATCCGGGATCATTCCTGATAGAGTTCTCTGGAGCCAAGGGTGTTTCGGAATCTCACTTTTAAGGGCGGAAATAACACTTGCGGAGTTCGTGTATACCCCGATTGGCTTGTTCGCCGGTCGCGACAAAAACGGCGACGGCTTCGTCGGAAAAAATATTGCACTGGTGGAGTAAGCTCTCCGATATGGCCAGATTAGGCCCACAGACTCCAAAACCAACTCCTCGACTAGAGACGGATCCGTCGGTAAACCGTATCTCACTATTCCGGAAGCGTGTTGCAATGAGTTCCAGTACGGATCTTCGGAGTTCATCTGTGTTATACTCTTTTGAATCTGGAGGCGATGGTGCGGTCGATTTTAACAGGATACATCAGCCAGCCCTTTGCTCCGTGCCAGTGAACTCACACCACTATGGGGACTAAACTTCTCAGGATCCGGTCAGCCTCGTCGAGGAGATCCTGAGGTGGCAGCAGCGAAATTGTCGGCTTTGCGGCAGATGGCCATTAAAATCCGATGCCGCTGACATCAACGCAGGCAGCTTCAGCGGGAGTGGACGGAAGTCGACCGGAGGCCAACCGGACGTAGCTGTTGAAAACAGGCGAGAGCGTGTCGATGAGGTTCCGGTAGACAGGACAAGTTAGCTCAAGGCCGTAAAACAAGCGGCTGTCGACGATTGCTTGCCCGACTTTTAGTCTGGTACTCATATTAATGGTACGGTGTTTTTTGTTGAGGATTTTAATGAGACTAATGCGGAATTTACATGCCGTCACCCGGAAGTGCGGTAAAAATGTAAGTTTCCGGTCGATCTCGACACCAAACACCTGGACGATCTTAATGGAGGGTCCTGCTAGCTGATGCTGCCCCCTGCAGACGTGTCACCTGACACACTTACTGGCGTTCATGACAAAGCATACGGATGAAACCCAGCGATGGATGGAACTTTTTACTGCCTGATTCTTAATCCTGGTCCTTCCAGGCGTTCTGCCTAATACGAATAGATATATGTTCACGCCTAGAACGCTGAAAACCCCGTCCATAGCGATGATGAAAAACGTCACCGCTAGGACCGACCCTTGGGGCGCCAGTTTCTTCAGGGTACTCGTCCGATGCTGTGCCGCCAATGAGCAGTTGGAAGGTTCGTCGGGTGAGAAAGTTTCGAGTCGCCGATTGATCATCCTCTCGACGGTTTTGGATGCACGCGAGGCTGGTTCTGTTTATAGTAGCGATAGTCCTCTGTAATTCGCCTGGGCACTGGGAGACTGCTACCAGTAAGGCGAAGTAGTCACCGAGAGCAATGGCAACTAGTGCAGGGTCAGAAATTGTGCAATTGCCCTAATCGAGGTGGATGGGAGTTGTCCTCGATATACCAATAATTGCATTTATCCGCCCCCAAAGTTCGGCGGAGGTCTGGGACGAGTTTATGCATCTGCCTGTGCTATTTTGAACCTTTCATTATCTACTATAATGCACGAGAAGGGCATCATCACTGCTGGGAGGATTGAGCTTGGTTCTAGTGCCTCATGGCTTTGAAATAAATTTATTTATTTTTTTTTTTCAAAATTAGGTGGAATTTAGTAATTTTTCTTCATTTTTAACCGAATTTTAAAGGGTGCCCACAACCGAACCTCGAAATTGAAATGTCCAAAAAGTCAAATTTGCAGAATTGTCAATACACTTTTATTATGGACCTACCTGATTGAACCAATCAAACTGATTTTTCTTCGCTAGTACTAAGGTTGTTCCCCTAGCTTTCCATTGGTATACAAAGGATGGCATAAATATCAACTTGCGTCAAAGTTTCCCTACAAGAGAAATTGATCCGTAACTTATTTTCTTCATACATCGCATCGCAATCGCTTTGCATTTCTGATTATTTGACAAATTGAAATTTGCAATAGAACTATCAAAAGTTTTTGTAATTTTGACGATTTTTCGATAAATTTTACATAAAACAGCAATAAATTTGAAAATTGTTCCCGACCAACCACTCTTAAAACTTCTTTATAGCTCTTTATATAAACATTAAGCTTTATGACGTTAATTCTTTATTTCCATAACCCGTACAATTTCAGCATGTAAATTTGAATGTCTTTATCGATAATATGTATAATTTCTTCATTATGCTTGCGATAAAAATCTTTAAAGCTATCATCTTAAACTTTGATATCATCTAGGGATTAAAAATATCTTCAATTATCTTTAAATATATTTATCAAAAATTATTGTTGTTTTTGTACCAGTGTAACATAAAAAATCGACAAAGAAAAATGGAGATTGACAACTGTGAATTTTTATTTCGGTTTGTTGTTGATTCGGTCCGCGGCACACAAAAAGTAATCCTACATAAATAAAAAGTGTTTTGTGCATTTATTTAGTGCTAATTTTAGGGAAGTTTGTGATTTGGTAACCTCACTTTGGTTTGTGCTTTGGTGGCAGGAATAATATCCGTAAAATGACAGACCACTCCTTCATTCCGGAGATCGACGAGGAAGTGCTGGAGGAAACTGCTGACAACCAGTCAGTGGTGGTGAGTCTGCCGCTCGAAGTTTACAACGAGCAAGCGGATGCTGTGAGGGCACTGCAGATGGACGTCACATTCATAAAGCAGCAGCTTTCCATGATACAGGAGGCATTACAATCAAGCCCATCAACATCATCTTCGTCCTCCGTCGACTTTGAAACAATCCGGAACCTTATGCCTCTAGGCTCGACCGATGCTCTGGTCGAATTCGAAGAATTTTTGTTGAAAAATGACAACAAAAAGAAATTCGTAAGTTGTGAAATTTTCATATCAATATTGTGTTTCCAATACAACTTTTAATCTTTTTCTTTTAGGAAAAATTTCTGGCATCCTTCGTGCTTTTCAAAAAGCCATTAAAAGAGATCACTACATCATTCATTGAAAAAGTGTATGATCTCGAGCTGCAGTCTCAGATAAACTATTCGGGGGCTGGCGGAAAACAGGCTCTTAAAAGCTTATGCTCAACGCAAATATTGATAAGTGAGTATAATTTTATTGGTTCTAAATTTGTTCCCCAGACTTATTAGATCGTTCGTATATCAACCTGTTTTTGCAGAAACCCTTGTTGATCAATCTCTTTTCGAGAGCAGCGACGATCCAGCAGCCCTTGCGTGCGCCGAATTCCGGTACCAAATGCAGCATGCCTGTGATCGCATCAAAAGCAGCAAACGCCGACAAACTGGGTCGGTTAGCCGAAAAAGGTTGAGCCGGCAAAAGTTATCTGTTCCATTGAAAATGGAAACCCTTGATATAGTCGACGATGGTGGAGCTTCGGATGCAGCAGAAAGCGTGTGAAGTTCATGACTTTGAATGTGAAAGAAAAACTCATGGAATTTTATCTGTTTTTTTATTATATACGTTACAAATAAGTTCTTTTAAACGTTTTAACTACTATGTATGAGTGGAGCGACGAAATATCCACAATCCTTCGAATAAAATGGGAAGCACACCATTTTGCTTACAACCAAACCAAGTTTGAATGTTTGAATAGTATTTTTGAAGTTCCCCACAAGCATATTCAGCTGCAACGTTAGAATAGAATTACCTAGTGATTCTTTCATAACGAATTGGTTTCCTGTTGCAAAAATACCCTCATTTCTTTTTTCGAAATAACACACTCGTATAACAACAAGTTGGTTCAAAGCATGCCACATAATGCAATTGTCACTTTTCTTATCAGCACGAATAGTGAAATTAGGATAAGATAATCGGTAAAATTTGTGCTCATCGTATTCGAAATCACTCATAGTAATTGAGTGGGTAGAAGTCGTATCAGTATTTGCAGTTTTCAGTTCTTCTTTAATTCTATTGTACACCTGTTGCAAAGGTTTGCTTTGAGCATGCAAATAACGTTTAATTTTTTTAATGTGAGCTTCAAATGGATAACAGCTGAACGAATCTAAAGGACCGTGTTTGTAAGCATCGTCGGCTAAATGTATGAGAATATGAACATTGAATGAAACTGTCGCTTCTCCATATAACTTAGAATAGTTCTCAACGAAGGAAATCAATAGTTCCTTAGCCACATTGTTGTATTTTTGATGCAGTGACGGCGAACAAAGTATTCTTATTGCAAGGGAAAAATCCAAAAAATGGAAAAATGTGTCTGTAGGAATTAACTGATGGAATATTACTGGCCCTGCATACAAAACAAAATTTCGAAACTCAGTTGCTTTCATTTTTGAAACATAATTGAGGGTCCTCATCTTTCTCTGAAATTCCATTGGAACAAATTCAGCACATTGTTCGATACGTCTGTTAATTTTTTGCGCGTTGCGTTGCGTTGCGTTGCGTTGTAACGGAGTATTTCGTAGATTGCATACTGATAGTTGTCATGTATATTCTTTACCTTTCTTACCCCAATTGCTTATGGATTTCCATTTGGGATTCAATGGAAATCCAATTGGGGGTCCAAAATGATAAAACATGAAAGCTATCATTGCCGGCCACGCCCATCTTCTCCGTTACTAGGAAAGGGAAGGAAATGATGATATGACATCTACTTAACGAGAGGCCAGCGACTCACCGACGCCCTCATAGATGTCAAGGAATTGGATGGTGGATAGGGTATGTGGTTTAGGAGTATCATTATAAGCAAATGATAGAAAATTTGTGGAAATACGTTGGGAGTGACTTTGCTAAGAAATTTATGTCACTCCATTATCCTTGCCGATGATTTTCCTCGGATGGGGCGAAGGTATTAGCCTTGCCCTGGCTAATAGCCTAGGTTTAAGCGCCTTTGCTCGCTCTCTGAAACGAAAAAAGAGCAAAAAGAAATTAAATTCCCCTTCCCCCCTGATATGATATTTCAAAAGCTTGATCAAAATGATGCAATTTTCTATTTCAATTATCTGAATTTTTCACCCTAACGACCCCATTCGCACAACACACCCTCTCACGTCAACGTTAACCATTTATTTCACTTAGCACTAGGGAACTGTTTAATCTCCGGATGGGCAAAGCTTTGCAAACCACAATGACACCATCACACCACTTCTCTCCAACAATAATTAGTTCGTCCACGAAACCGAACTTCAGGACGCGGAAAAATGCAGAAGCGTTCGCGCACTATCACAGACTCGATCTTCATCCCTGCTTCGATGGCTTCCACAAATAAACAACACAGACAAATCATTGCCGACACTGCAATATTATTGTCGAATTATGTATGCGGAAACGTTCAGCTGAAACCAGCCGAAATTCAAATTTCAACACCAGGCAAAAAATTGACGTTTGAAAATTTGCGACCGGTCGGAAGCATGGCACACTCAGACTCTTGTTCGATACGTCTGTTAATATCCTTTAACTTCTGTTTAGAGAGTTTCTGTGGATTAGCCTTTCCTGTGAATGCAAGAAGCATTTTCTTACAAACTCCTTCATCAACTGCGTGCATTTTGTCGATGACGAAATCTTCGATCATGTCAATTGGTAGTTTTTCCAATACGGTGTGTTCCGAAGACATATGATGGTTATCTTTATCGTTGAGCGACGTTCTCTGTCTAAATTTTATGTCCGATCGTAACGGAGCACCAACGTCGTGGTATACTACTTTTCTGGAACCTGCAATATTTGTTCCACGGATTTCGCATTTTGGACAAGCTGAATAGCCACCATGTGATTTTATTGCCTTAATGTACGCCACTGCTGGTGCATCCGCAACAATACATTTCAGTTGCACAGTGTATACCTTATTATCTTTATGGAAACCACTGATAAGCAACTCCTGAATTTCTTCAACAAATTCCTCGAGGAATATGTTGAAAGATGTTGGTTTGGTTGGTCCGTTGAACATTCCAACTGTGAAGACACGCCGTGAAAACTTTTCAATGTGGATGGCACCCGATATTATCCACAAATCATTCGCTCCACTTTTAGAAACAGGAGTGCCGTCCACCGAGAAAGATAAAACAATTGGCTGTTCGTCTTTGATGTAATCGATCAAATTAAACTGTTTCAAGAACTCCGATATACCGAGATGTATATATTCGCCATTACACATTTCTTCTACAATACTTTTTCGTGGCGTTTTAAGAAGGCTACGAGCATCATTTGGCAAATCCAAACCAGTGTGTTTCCTCAAAACCTTCAATAAATCGGAGACTCCAGCCAATGGAACGCTATATTTCGACACCCATGCTGCCAAATCATGTTTGAACTGGGAGTTGGGATCGACGTTGGACGCAACACCAGCTGATCCATCAAGATTATCAGCAAACTGCAAAGATAGCACATTAAATACGTTTGAGCATGTATATAATTAACTTCGAGTAACTTACGTTTTCATTTTCATGCCACGGACCATGATCATTCCGTATTACTTCTTCATATACTTCATCTAGATACTCAACATCCAAAAACTCGTCATCCAAACAGGAATCCTGTTTCGGTATATCATGATCTATCGGCAAATGAATGGGATGACGATTTAGCAGCTGCGATGAAACTGACTCTTCGAATTCCTTAAGCCTGCGTCCACGCCGATATGTCCTGAACCGTTTTTTAAGAACTCGGGGAAGAATTCTTGGCATTTTGAATGTTTAAACGTTTAAAGATACTTAGAAATCTCGTGAAACAAATCTTCTCAAACTGAAGACTAATGTAAACAATCGTGAATTCAAAGATACGGTTATAAACGTACAGAAATGTTGATACACAGAAAGTTAGAATATGATTTACAATTGTTAATCAACCTCTCCAAAGCAGCAGTGGACCCAAGGATCAGCACCCAACCATAACATGGTACAATTCAACAAGCTTAGGTTCGAATCTCAAGAAAAACCAAAGTATAAAAAGCAGTCTTCTCATATACAAAGCGAGGTTCAAGTATAATAATAATGACCAATAAATAAAGATTTTTTTTTTCATTTTTATTTCAATTTTGTTTAGAAAAAAGTATCTAACGATACCTATGCATTGTTAACAATTGGTGACGGTTTTTTAATGAAAATCGATATCTCCATTTTGGCAACAAGCGATATCGGTAGCACGACAACAAACTTTATAAATACTTCAAAATTCAACTTGAATATATTTAGGATCCTTTAATGAATGGCATCGATCGCTATCGATGTCTATTTCGTGTTTCTTTAAAGAATGATATACCTACTTTTAAAGAAATTTGAAGAAATGGTTGGCCGGGTTGTTGTTTTATTTTTGAATCAAACGAACGAAACTTAACCATTTCTATCAACTAATACTCCTCACATTTGGCATAATAACAAAAAAAGGTAACTTACTTTTTTACAGCGGGTTGCACATACAACATCAAAACAATTATTTTTTGATATTCATGCGGGACGGACTATCGAAATAAAATGGTCATTAGTTTTTTCGCCGAGGGGCCATAAGATGGATGAAACAGTTTATCTACAATCAATAGCAATCAATCAAAGCAAACTATGAAGACTCGTATTGACGCATTGACTGTTGCATTGTCATCCATTTTTGTTTGTAAGTTTTTGTAAGTGAAAATTCACAAACTAACAAAAATGTCGCTACTACTTGTGTGAGTCGATTCTATGTTTTGCATCTTTGACTTTTTAAACTTTTAACTTTCATATACTGAATTATAGATCTCGTTCCCAACGAATTTTTAAACTGAAACACCTTATTTCACCTAACCGTGCACCAACCATCAATCGCACATTTTTCGAAACCAACGGTCAGATTCGGGGAATCGATCACCTGCGGGAACCCAAACTGAACAAAGGTCTCGCCTTCACGCTGAATGAGCGTCAATCGCTCGGCATTCACGGACTGCTCCCACCCAAGATTCGCACATTGGACGAACAGTTGGAGCTGTGCCGAATTGTGATCTCTCGCTACAAGGAAGACCTGAACAAGTACGTCTACCTGGTCGAGCTGCACGATCGCAACGAGAAGCTATTCTTCCGACTGCTGACGGAAGACATCGAGAAGATGATGCCGATCGTCTACACGCCGACGGTGGGACTGGCCTGCCAGAAGTTCGGGGTAATATTCCGACGGCCACGGGGGTTGTTCGTGACGATCAATGATCGTGGCCACGTGTACGAAGTGTTGAAGAATTGGCCCGAGATGGATGTGCGGGCGATAGTGGTGACGGACGGTGAACGGATTCTGGGGCTCGGCGATTTGGGAGCGCAAGGCATGGGAATCCCGGTGGGGAAGTTGGCCCTGTATACGGCGCTGGCTGGGGTAAAGCCACACCAGTGCTTGCCGATGCTGATCGATGTTGGAACGAATAACGAGGAGTTCTTGAACGATCCGTTGTATATTGGGCTGAAACAAAAGCGTGTGAGCGGGGAGGAGTATGATGAGTTAATCGATGAGTTCATGGCGGCCGCGGTGAAGCGATATGGGCAAAACACTCTGATTCAGTTTGAAGATTTTGGGAATAGAAACGCTTTCAAATTCTTGGCTCGGTACAGAGACACGTACTGTACGTTCAACGATGATATTCAGGGGACGGCGTCCATTGTGGTGGCTGGGTTGATTGCGTCGCAGAAGATTGTAGAGAAAACAATGTCTGAACATACATTTCTATTCTTTGGTGCGGGCGAAGCAGCAATTGGTATTGCCAATCTTCTGGTGAGAGCAATGGAGTCAGAAGGTATGTCGACTGAACAAGCTTGTGAGAAGATCTGGATGTTCGATAAGCATGGATTGTTAGTATTAGAAAGAGAGAAGGAAAACTTGGATTCGCATATGGTTCGCTACGCGAAAGATATATGTCCAACGAAGGACTTTTTGGCAATCGTCAAAGAGATTAAACCATCAGTGCTGATTGGAGCATCGGCCGTTGCTGGAGCTTTCAACGAAGAAGTACTGAAATCTATGAGAGAATGTAACGAACGTCCAATCATATTCGCCTTGTCAAACCCAACGGCAGTCGCAGAATGTACACCCCAACAGGCATACGATGTTACGGAAGGTACTTGTTTATTTGCGTCAGGGTCACCATTTCCGCCGGTTCAGAGAGATGGAAAAACCTTCATCACTGGTCAAGGAAATAATGCGTATGTCTTTCCGGGTGTGGCTTTGGGCGTTATTGCCTCCGGAATTCATCACATTTCAGACGACATATTTCTGACGGCAGCGCAAGTCATTTCCAGGAAGGTTTCTGAGGAAGATTTATCCAAAGGTCTACTGTATCCTCCGTTGAGTAGTATTAAGCAGTGTTCAATCGAAATAGCTGTTGCAGTGGTTGAGTATGCTTATAAGCAAGGTTTGTTGAAATTTTTGAATGTTTAAACTATGTTTCACTAACGAATTCATGGAATTTCAGGCATTGCTTCCAGGTATCCCGAGCCGGAAGATAAACTGGCTCTTGTCAAGTCACACCAATACTGCTTCCGCTACGAGCCATCACTTCCTGCAACCTGGGCCTGGCCGGAGCAGCATTTTAAGCCCCACGGAGCATCCAAGGATCCATGTTCAAATAATTAACAAAAATATATGCATAGTTGGAAATGTTTTCATCTTGATTGGGACTTAAATGAGTGCTTCTTTTACATAAGTACATGTTGACAAAATGAATGTAGAAGAACATAAGAAATAGGTTTGACCGAAAATGAAAAAAAATAGTTTTTTTTCATTTGTGATAGTAATTTGTAATTTATAAGTGTAATTTTTTCGCTAGCAGAAGTTCATCACTGTCGCAAAAAAATATTGTTTTGCAGAAAGGACATTTCTTAGCCAAATGATCATTCCTACCTTGGCACGGCAAATGCTGGGTAAAGCGTACCATTGGTACTTCGCGTACCTGAAGGAATAAAATAGACCCCATCTCGCGGTCCTTAGCCTCTTACCCAGCAACTCCTATCCCTACCTCCCGCGGTGCTGGCCGGGATACGAGCAACCTTAGGGAAGATCGGGTAACCAACCCCGGTGGGAACTATGGTCGTATGCTGACAGGGAAGGGAGGGTTTGCTCCTCTCCGGAGGTGCAAATCTTATTGAGCGTCTGTTCTCCATGTCAGGATCGGCTCACAACAGCGTCTGTTCTCCATGTTAGGGGCGGCTGATCATCGTCCGAGTGCCAGCGATGGAAAGTGAAACTGTGCACCATGGTCCACCGGAAATAAGGAGGAATGGTCCTCCGGAAATTTAGGGGGTTTGGTGTCAGGCCCTGCAAGCCAGCCTTTAAAAAATCATAAGCAACGAACAATCAACAAGAGAGTACGGACCGGAACCATCGGCGAAGACCACTGCGACGAAAAGGGACTAGCGATTGGAAACTCGGTTCGTGGAACTGCAAATCTCTCAACTTCATCGGGAGCACACGCATACTCGCCGATGTGCTCAAGGACCGTGGATTCGGCATCGTAGCGCTGCAGGAGGTTTGTTGGAAGGGATCAATGGTGCGAACGTTTAGAGGTAATCATACCATCTACCAGAGCTGCGGCAACACACACGAGCTGGGAACAGCTTTCATAGTGATGGGCGATATGCAAAGGCGCGTGATCGGGTGGTGGCCGATCAATGAAAGAATGTGCAGGTTGAGGATCAAAGGCCGGTTCTTCAACTTCAGCATAATCAACGTCCATAGCCCACACTCCGGAAGCACTGATGATGATAAGGACGCATTCTACGTGCAGCTGGAACGTGAGTACGACAGCTGCCCAAGACACGACGTCAAAATCATCATAGGAGATTTGAACGCTCAGGTTGGCCAAGAGGAGGAGCTTAGACCGACTATTGGAAAGTTCAGCGCTCACCGGCTGACGAACGAAAACGGCCTACGACTAACTGATTTCGCCGCCTCCAAGAATATGGCCATTCGTAGCACCTACTTCCAACACAGCCTCCCGTATCGGTACACCTGGAGATCACCACTGCAGACAGAATCACAAATCGACCACGTTCTGATTGATGGACGGCACTTCTCCGACATTATCGACGTCAGGACATATCGTGGCGCTAACATCGACTCTGACCACTATCTGGTGATGGTTAAACTGCGCCCAAAACTATCCGTCATCAACAATGTTCGGTACCGACGACCGCCGCGGTACGACCTAGAGCGACTGAAGCAACCTGATGTCGCCACTGCATACGCGCAGCATCTCGAGGCAGCGTTGCCGGAAGAGGGTGAGCTCGATAGGGCCCCTCTTGAAGACTGCTGGAGTACAGTCAAAGCAGCCATTAACGACGCAGCAGAGAACAACGTCGGGTATATGGGTCGAAGTCGACGGAACGATTGGTTCGACGAAGAGTGCAGACAGATTCTGGAGGAGAAGGACGCAGCGCGGGCGGTCGCGCTGCAGCAAGGTACTCGGCAGAACGTGGAACGTTATAGACGGAAGCGGAGACAGCAGACCCGCCTTTTTCAGGAGAAGAAACGCCGCCTGGAAGAAGCGGAGTGCGAGGAGATGGAACAGCTGTGCCGTTCTCAAGATACACGCAAGTTCTATCAGAAGCTCAACGCATCCCGCAAAGGCTTCGTGCCGCGAGCCGAAATGTGCCGGGATAAGGATGGGAGCATCTTGACGGACGAACGTGTGGTG
The DNA here is from genome assembly GCF_024139115.2 of Armigeres subalbatus. Taxonomy (NCBI): domain Eukaryota; kingdom Metazoa; phylum Arthropoda; class Insecta; order Diptera; family Culicidae; genus Armigeres; species Armigeres subalbatus. The sequence continues at coordinate 12,168,621 of NC_085139.1, read as the reverse complement.
ATCGAAAGGTGGAAGCAGCACTACGAGGAACATCTGAATGGCGCTGAGAGTACAGGCAGTGAAAGTCAAGGCAGCGGAGGAGATGACTACGTCAGTTCAGCGGACGATGGAAGCCAACCAGCCCCCACCTTGAGAGAAGTTAAGGATGCCATTCAACAGCTAAAGACCAATAAAGCAGCTGGTAAGGATGGTATCGGAGCTGAGCTCATCAAGATGGGCCCGGAAAAGCTGGCCACTTGCCTGCACAAACTGATAGTCAGAATCTGGGAAACCGAACAGCTACCGGAGGAGTGGAAGGAAGGGGTTATATGCCCCATCTACAAGAAAGGCGACAAACTGGAGTGTGAGAACTTTCGAGCGATCACCATCCTTAATGCCGCCTACAAAGTGATATCCCAGATCATCTTCCGTCGTCTGTCACCATTAGTGAACGAGTTCGTGGGAAGTTATCAAGCCGGCTTCGTTGACGGCCGCTCGACAACGGACCAGATCTTTACTGTACGGCAAATCCTTCAAAATGCCGTGAATACCAGGTCCCAACGCACCATCTGTTCGTTGATTTCAAGGCGGCATACGACAGTATAGACCGCGTAGAGCTATGGAAAATTATGGACGAGAACAGCTTCCCTGGGAAGCTTATCAGACTGATCAAAGCAACGGTGGATGGTGTGCAAAACTGTGTGAAGATTTCAGGCGAACACTCCAGTTCGTTCGAATCGCGCCGGGGACTAAGACAAGGTGATGGACTTTCGTGCCTGTTGTTCAACATTGCGCTAGAAGGTGTCATGCGGAGAGCCGGGTGTAACAGCCGGGGTACGATTTTCAACAGATCCAGTCAATTTATTTGCTTCGCGGATGACATGGACATTGTCGGCCGAACATTTGCAAAGGTGGCAGAACTGTACACCCGCCTGAAACGTGAAGCAACAAAAGTTGGACTGGTGGTGAATGCGTCAAAGACAAAGTACATGCTTGTGGGCGGAACCGAGCGCGACAGGGCCCGCCTGGGAAGCAGTGTTACGATAGACGGGGATACCTTCGAGGTGGTCGAGGAATTCGTCTACCTCGGATCCTTGCTAACGGCTGACAACAACGTTAGTCGTGAAATACGAAGGCGCATCATCTGTGGAAGTCGGGCCTACTACGGGCTCCAGAAGAAACTGCGGTCGAAAAGATTCGCCACCGCACCAAATGTGTCATGTACAAGACGTTAATAAGACCGGTAGTCCTCTACGGACATGAAACATGGACAATGCTCGAGGAGGACTTGCAAGCACTCGGAGTATTCGAGAGACGGGTGCTTAGGACCATCTTTGGCGGTGTGCAAGAAGACGGTGTGTGGCGGCGAAGAATGAACCATGAGCTCGCCCAACTCTACGGCGAACCCAGTATCCAGAAGGTAGCTAAAGCCGGAAGGGTACGATGGGCAGGACATGTTGCAAGAATGCCGGACAGCAACCCTGCAAAGATGGTGTTCGCTTCCGATCCGGCAGGTACGAGACGGCGTGGAGCGCAGCGAGCGAGATGGGCAGACCAGGTGCAGAACGACTTGGCGAGCGTGGGGCGTATCCGAGGATGGAGAGATGCGGCCTCGAACCGTGCATTGTGGCGTCAAATTGTTGATTCAGTGTTATCTGTTTAGATGTTAACTAAATAAATGAAATGAATCGTTCCTACCAAACGGAATTTTCGGTCAAAATACCAGTTCGGCCGTGTGTCTCTTTCGGCCAATGGAATTTCCCTAGAACTTCTTATGAACAATACAAAGAATTTCCTGTAGAAATCCAACGAAATTTATATATTCTTCTCTATCTTCTTCTTTCTATATAATAAAAATGAAATGGTCTGTGTTCGTATCCGTGTAAACATTGAAGAATTTTTATGGAAATTCCAGAGAAACATTCGTGGAAATCCCGGAGATTTTCTCGTGAAAATTTCAGAGAGTCTCAAGTGGATATTCCGAAGATTTTTCTGTTGTAACGTTGGTAATGCCAAACTAGCCGTCTCAATAAATCTAGATTGAGATGGGCAACGTTAAAGCATCCCTTCTACCAGTCAATAGGCTCCTACAATTATGAAGGATTTTTTGTGTAAATTTCGAAAAATACTCAACAGAAAATCAACAAGAACTTCCGTGGATATTCCGAATATTTTCCTGTAGAAATTTGGAACGAATTTCCGTTAAAGTTCTGGAGAGATTCCAAAGAATTCTCGAAACTTCGAAGTAGTTCCCGTGGAAAATATAAAAATGGTTTCCAAAGGAATATTCTGGTTTTCACGTCTCGAGAATCGTGCCACTGATGGCTCCACCGCCATCGTATCGCCTGCTTAACCGCTCTCAAGGCGTCTTCGCCTGGAACGGGCATATCGATTGCAGGCTGACTCCTAGCTTTGTTTGCTAGTCGGTCGGCCTCAGTATTTCTACTAATGCCGGCATGTCCCGGTATCCATCAAGATCGGACGAGTTTGCACCACTTTTTCGAGTTTGCATCCACGGGTATTTTGATGTCCAGGATTGATTGCATACGCCTCCACAGAGAAGACACTGCACGCTTGCGGAAGGCTGAAGGAATCTGCGAGGCCGGTCGTATAAAATGCGGTTGAACTATGGAACGGGGCACCGGCTCGGGTTCATCACACCCCATACATTATGCTTGCTAGACACGATCACTCTGCCTTGCAAGATGGTCGACAGTGGGAAGTGCTGTATCCGTAAATGTATTCGGAAAAATGGTCTGATGCCCAACGGATCAAAGGAAGGGTGCTGTTGTTGCGGCATTTAGCCATAATTAGGATAGCTACCGACTTTGTGACAAGTTATCCAAACGGAAGAGTGTCGGCTTCGGCCACGATGGAATTAATCGGCGTACCATTCTGTTGTTTCCTGGAGCGAGGCTCTGTAGAGTCTCCGGTCCTCCTCGGCTCACTAGACCAACTCCCTAACAGCCAGGTTGGTTTTCGGAACAGGGGTTCAATCGGCTCTCGGCACGCGTTGGGGCTGCAATTTAACGTCTGCGATCTGGGCGTAGATATGAAGAATCCCACGCTCTTAGCCCATTTGTCCACAGCTTTGATGGCGGTCTGCAGTCTGCGGTGTTTTGCTCCACGCACCACAAGGAGGATGTCATCTGCATACAAAACGATTTCAGTTCCAACGGGCAGCACGCGGAAAACGGGCTGCATCGCGATGAGAAACAACGTCACGGACAGGATGGAACGCCGAGGTACTCCGTTCTCCAGGACGTACTCTTGAGACATATGGTCTCCTATGGATACCTGGAAGGTGCGTCCCGGCAGGAAACTCTGCAGTAGATTTAGCATCCGATCACGTGCTCGCCAAGACTTTGGAGTTCGCAAGATGCCATGTCGCCAGGTGGTGTCGTACGCTTTCGATAGATCCAGCGATGATATCAGGCTGATGCTCATGTGCTCATCGGTAGTAGGCAGATGTAGAGTTGTTAGGAATAACAGAACAAATGAAATAAACTTGTTTAATGCAATATCATAATTATAATACATAGATACTAAAAATACAAACTAAAATGTTTCTCGTGACAAATCCTATGGCACTAACCTCATATCACAAGACCCTCTTCACCCAAAATGAAAATCAAATCGCTGCAGAGGAGGGGAAACAAAAAAAGCGGTTGCTATAGTAACAAGGGTACAGAGTCTCCACGTGACAATAGACCTGTGCGCCGAAGTATTTGAGAACGGCGGCGGCGTAAGGCCATTTAACACCGGCGGCGGCGTCAGCGGTGTCACGCCGTAAGCAACATTCGGCGGTGGCGGCGTGAATCTGCGTGAAGAACTTTGAGCATACTACTACTTATAATGCTTGTAGAATGGAGTGAATGTATCTGAGGCCAAGAAGACTAAAATATAAGAGACTTTTTTGAACGATTTTGCTCTACGACCTCCAATCTGCCGGTGAGAGGGATGACCCATTCTCAAATTACGCTGCAAGCATATGATGCTTTTTATGAATTAGCTATAGTCAGACTTATGGGGTTAGCATCCTAATAGCTATAGCTGGTATCTCATTGGAAAGTAATTCGATTATAAATCCAAAAATTCGTTTGGAAATTCATCAAGATATTCCTCAGAAAATTCAAAAAAGGAATTCTAAGAATTGATTTAGAACTTTCCTTATGCATTCCTTCAGAACTTCATTTCAAGAAATCCCTTGTAAATTTATTTGGGTATTTCTTCGGAAATTCGTTTCGAAATTTCTCCAAAAGTTCCTTCAGGAATTTCCTTAGAAATTAGTTTAGGGATTGCTTCGGAAATTCTTTCACAGAGCATTTGGGAATTCGAAAACTTGTTTAGGAATTCCTTTGAAAATTCCTTTAAGAATTGTTTAGAAAATACCCATGAAAAATCTTCCAAGAATTTCTACAGGAATACCTACGGACACTGTTTTAGGAATACATTCAGAAATCCCTTTAGAAGAAAACCTTCGGATTTTGATTTAGGATTTATTTTTAATTCTTCGGGAGTTTCTAATAAAAATTCTTCCAGTAATTCCTCTAAGAATTTATTCGGTAGCTCTGAAAAGTTATTATTGGTATTTTTTTCGAAATGTTTCTCTGGAATTTATTTGGAACTTTTTCCAGGAATTCTTTCCGAATTTCCTATAGACATTCCTCCGGAAATTCCTTTAGCAACTCTTACAGAAATTCCTGCAGAATGTAGATCTTCGAAAATTTCCTTAAGGAATTCTTTCAGGAATATCTTCTGAAATCGTCTAAGTATGTTTTGATTGAAAATAAGTTTAACACTCAAATACCTTTTTTTCGAAAATCCCCTTAAAAATTTCTCCAAATCAGAATTTGAAACTCAATTTTGACTCTAGAATCAAGACTACATGCCAAGAAAAACTCCCAAAATATCGAAATTGCGGATATAAACGTTCCGATAATTATAATTACACTAAAAAAAAGTAACCAATTGAAATACCGTTTGTTATTCAATAAAAATGTCGATACCTCCTATAAACTACATCCTACTCTTTCACGTGATGTATAAGTTCCGAATTTTTTACTTGAAATTTAATTTTGGCCAAATTTTTTTTTTTGCGCAGAATGGGTTATTTTTAAAACGTGTTTTTGGTAAATTACCTAGAAAAGAAAGTAGAATATATTTTTCAATACAGACGCATAGTAATGTCTGTCTTTTCGCATTAACGACGAGATCTGGCTGGAAAATAATTTCAATGATCTGAAAATTTCGAAAAACCACAAAAAATATTTCGAAAAATGAATAATTATCATTAGTAAGGATATCGCTTTAGAATCAGACGATTTTCACGTACGGTTTATCTTGGGGTTTCATCTGGACACTAATGACACAGACCACATTGCTCCAAAAACTCAAAAAATGGTTGCATTGGTGAAAACGAGAGCTCGGAATAATTTTTAATGTTTTTAGTTTAATCGCTATAAATTTGAAATTGTTCTAATTCTCGTCCGATAGCAATTATTTAAATTTTAAAATCTATAATGCTTGTTAAATTAGTATAAAAACCAGATACAGGTATCTTCCGTTTTTATCTTGGTTTTGCAGATGCAAAAGAACTGCATATTGTGATTTTTGTGTTGGCCAATTTTCGGCGTGAAATACGAAATTCGGCGGCGGCGCCGACGACACCTTAACCGGCATCGGCGTATGCCAAAAAGTGTCGGCGGCGGCGCACAGGTCTAGTGACAAGCCCTCGTCTATAAAACGGGCGGTCATCGGAGACTAGAGCCAAGATGAATACACCACTAGGTGTTCCAATCTGTCAAATTCACGATTCAGCCATCTTGGATTTTAGTATGGGAGAGCCAGCCGGTTTGTTTATGTTTTGCACCGAAAATGAATTTTTCACCCCCGCCTTCTTCTCGTCCATAAATTGGGAAGATTGAAACACCTAGCTGTGTATTCATCTTGACTAGAGCCATTCTAATCTCGAACGTCATATCGCACGCTTCGAACAGCCAACCGATCCCAGCAGGCCAGGAAACCAACGCGGAATCATCAGTTGCCATTGCCAACCATCACCCACCAGCGGTGGTCGGATAGGCGACGGACAGCATTGAGGAGAGGCACAATCCAGCGAACAGGCGCACTTCTACAATTGCCTGTTCATTACCTCGCGGACGAACCCGATTTCGTGGCGCGCGTGCATTCAGCGGTCGCCATAACAACGCCTCAACGAACGACGCGGACGGCGTCTACCACGGTGAACGGCACGCTTGTGCAGCAACCTCGTGGCATCAAAAAATATAATAGCCTACTGCGCATCTAACAGCGCAGCGATCTTTCAAGTTCGGCAAAGTACGTATCGGTGGCACGTCCAGCACGAAAAGCGTGTTGTCGCTTGTCGAGCCGTTCACTTAATTCGAGTTTGGTAATCCAGTTGTTGATTAATAATACGCTCGAGATGTTGATGATGATGATGATGAGCGAGATTAGCAGGTTTGGTTTCGGGATAGGAACGACGATGGCATTTCGCCAGCTGGCGGGAAACTTGCCACTGCGACAGTTATCGTTCAACAACTCGTGAAGCGTCATTTTTACGTATAGCGGAAGATGTTGCACCAGGGGATACCCGATCGAATCTGGATCGGAGACACTTCCGCCAGTGTCGAATTGCGGCTTTCGCTTCAGGGAACTATCAAGGTGTTGCTTTCGGTCCAATTCGACTGATGATTCGCGGGATGGATTTTGTCCCTGCTCGGTGAAGCTGTTGGTTGACGTTCCACTCGGTATCTGGCCGGATGGTTTCAGCCGTAAACCGCTCGCATAACGACCAATCAGCTTGATCGTAGAGCCACTTCTATCGTGTCGTTCGATGGTTCGTCCATCCGGGAATGAACAAGGTGATCGAGAGGTGGTTGCTATTACGCGTGTTCGACAGGGATCGCCAAGTAAACCTAGAAGCCAGATAGGTGATTACGTCAATTGCCGAGGTGTTGCCCGTAGATGAATCGATGCGGGTGTTTGAGTCGTCGTTCAAGATCACCAACTGATGAGTCAAAGTCGTCTCGGTGATGAAGCGATCAAGCGGATGTGCCACCACGCCTGATGGTGCGCATTGAAGTTCTCAAAAAGCAATATTGGTCCCTCTAGCTGCTCGAATAGCTCACCCAGCGCATCCTGACACTGCGTAGAACTCGGCGGGATGTAGACAGATACTACCGTTACCTGTATCGGTGCATGGATGCGTACCGCGATAAGTTGCAGGGTGGTGTGGATCTGTACATGCTCAAACTGTATGTCTTCTCAGCTAGGCCAACCCCGTGTAACGACACAAGGCTTGAGATCGGCAAAATGGAGCTTCAGTTCGTCGATATTGCCCCTGAGGCCACGCAGGTTCCACTGTAGTACGAAAATGCCTCTGGAACGACTATCCGTGGCGAACCGTGTAACGGACGATGATGTGGATGTCCTACGCATATCGGTGGGTCGGATGTAGGAAAGGAAATTGCCGCGATAATCTCTGCAGGCGTTGGTACCGTACTTGTACTGTACTCACAGTTCCAGCCACTGTCAGAACCATTAGACTAGTTTTGCCAATACCTACAATAGCCGGTACTGGGGATGCACTTTGCGTCATATTTCTTCAGCGGGACAGGTCTTCTCCAGGTGTGAGAATTACTGTGGTGTTGTGTTGACCTGTAAAGCTATGCGAGACAGTATCTGTTTTCTGAAAGGAACATTGAGGACAGACCTGTAGGACGCCTTGCCCTACAGTACCAGCCACTGCCGAAACTTCTACACGACTGCGCCACTATTGACGTTAACATCGGGTGTAGGTTCTGGATGGGTCATGCTTGGTGATGTAGGGCGGCGGCCAGAGCATGAGAGGGCTACCCTTCCTCCAAGTATCTGGTGTCGTAGTGTGATTAATGTTTTCATCGGCTACGGAGGCAAATTCATCAACAACGGGTTGGAGTAAGACGTTCCGGATGACTTCTTCAACCTGCCGTAGTTGCATCAGAAGAGGTACACCCGATTCTGTTTTTTCACGGATTTTTTACACGGCCGTGTAAAAAAAATCTCATACAAAATTTTTGCAAAGTTGCTCCATTTTGCATGATTCGTCGAGAAATCATTTCATTTCTTACACGGATTTTCAAATTTTGAACTGAAAACTTATTTTACACGGAACGCATTCCCCGTGTAAAAAAAGAATCGGGTGTACTACACTTCCCCTACTTCCGAACCTATTTGGCTCGTTGTCCGTGTTCTTGCTTTGGTCGTCATTGCAGTCCATGCGTTGTTGAGGAGTAAAGCTATCGAAGACCTTGCCAAGGGTTTGTCTCCGGTATCTCTGACTAGACTAGAGTCCATTTCCAAGTCCATTTCCGTGAGGTCATGGGTGACGGCGTTTTTTTCGGCGGTGGACTCTGGATCTGGTGAAGTGGCCAGTTTAGAAAAGTTTTTTTTCAGAAGATCGTCCACGCTTTTTATCCTGAACGGCTGAGGAGATATTCCTGGATCGAGTGATAGGGCCTGCTCACTGTGGTTGGTGCTCACCGCTATGGTACGGTTTTTCGTGGCTCATGGTTTTACTAGTATGGTTCTTCTTTATTTGACTGATTTGCTGCTTCGTTTGTTTAATGAAGATCATCATTTGATTAGTCCTCTCATTTTTCTGTTTAATTTCGTCCCGCAGTTTGGTGGTTTCTTCGTCGTATCATGCTCACTTCGAGCTCCTATAGGCTTTTTTTCGAAGGCATTTGATTGCGCTGCTGCATGCGCATAGCTACCTCCTTCTTGCTGTTCGGCTCGTTTTCAGCCTCCGGAAAGCTCAAGCTATCACGCACTTTTATTTTGTTGGCCTCTACTTCCTTTTTCTAAATCGGGCACTAGTGGTTGGTCGGTCGATTATTTCCCTTACAATTCCGGCAGAATAAAGCCTCTCTGCACTCTTCTTCCCCGTGATAATTGCCAGAACAGATAAAGCAGCGTTGCGGTCCACGGCATCGAACGCGCGTGTGACCTAAACTAAAACATCCATAACAAAGCATCAGATTTGGGAAAAACGGACGAGTGGCAACGCGCAGAAGACCTCCTTTGATGTGCTCTTGGTAGGTCGTTTTACTGAACGTTGGAATAAGAGCTGGTGTATTCACTCTATTTCCGTTCTCGTTGTTAGTGCTCCGCTGGACTCGGATGAATTTTTCCCTTGGTCAGGATGTCCTTCTCCTCCATGTAGATTAAGTCGTAACATGAGATTACGCACCGGCTGACGTTAAAGTTTGGGTGTGGGGCAACTTCTTCGGTTGCAGCAGTGCGTGGATGACAACATCAACTATGCCCCGAGACGCATGGGGCATCGTTCGGCAGCTACATTGCAAGGAGGAGGCGACCCAACCAACACAAAGTCGCAGATGCTAGCGAATATGTGTACAAGGTGGAGAAGATAAAGGCGCATGCCTCCATTTGACTGCATGTGTACGATGCTGGGTCAGTAGGCCGAACGGCCGAATGGCCGAATAAGAACTGGGGAGTGAGAAGTGAGTTGTGCGAAGTGAGGAAGAAGTAGAACGAAAGAAGGAAGAAGGAAGAAGAAAGAAAGAATAAGCAAGAAAGAAGACGGGAGAAAAAAATGGAAGAAAAAATAAAGAAGAAGGAAGAAGGACGATAAAAGAAAAAGGAAGAAGAAGGAAGAAAGTAGAAAGAAGAGGTAATAAGAAAAAAGGAAAAAGTAATAAAGAAGAAGGAAGAAGGAAGAGGAAGAAGGAAGAGGGAAAAAGGAATAATGAAGAAGGAAGAAGGAAAAGGAAGAATGAAGAAGGAAGAAGGAAGAAGGAAAAAGGAAGGAGGAAGGAGGAAGAATGAAGAAGGAAGAAGGAAGAAGGAAAAAGGAAGAAGGAAGAAGGAAGAAGGAAAAAGAAGAAGGATGAAGGAAAAAGTAAGAAGGAAGCAGGAAGAAGGAAGAAGGAAGAAGGAAGAAGGAAAAAACAAGAAAGAAGAAGGAAGAAGGAAGAAGGAAGAAGGAAGAAGAAAGAAGGAAGAAGGAAGAAGGAAGAAGGAAGAAGGAAGAAGAAAGAAGGAAGAAGGAAAAAGGAAGAAGGAAGAAGGAAGAAGGAAAAAAGAAGAAGGAACGAGGAAGAATGAAGAAGGAAGAAGGAAGAAGGAAGAAGGAAGAAGGAAGAAGAAAGAAGGAAGAAGAAAGAAGAAAGAAGGAAGAAGGAAGAAGGAAGAAGGAAGAAGAAAGAAGGAAGAAGGAAGAAGGAAGAAGGAAGAAGGAAGAAGGAAGAAGGAAGAAGGAAAAAACAAGAAAGAAGAAGGCAGAAGGAAAAAGGAAGAAGGAAGGAGGAAGGAGGAAGAAGGAAGAAGGAAGAAGGAAGAAGGAAAAAGGAAGAAGGAAGAAGGAAGAAGGAAGAATTATGAAAGCAGAAGGAAGATAGAAGAAGGAAGAAGGAAGAGGAAGAAGGAATAAAGAAGTAAGTAGAGGAAGAAGGAAGAAGAAGAAGGTAGTAGGCTGAAGAAAGGAGCAAAAAAGAAGAAAGAGGAAGAAGATAGAAGGCTGAAGAAAGGTGCAAAAAAGAAGAAAGATGAAGGAAGAAAGAAAAAGAAAAAAAGAAAGAATAAAGAAGAAGGAAGAAGGAAGAAGGAAGAAGGAAGAAAGAGGAAGGAAGAAGGAAGAAGGAAGAAGGAAGAGGAAGAAGGATGAAGGAAGGAGCGAGAAAGAAGCAAAAGGAAGAAGGAAGAGGAAGAAGGTAGAAGGCTGAAGAAAGGTGCAAAAAAGAAGAAAGAGGAAGGAAGAAGAAAGAATTATGAAGGCAGAAGGAAGATGGAAGAAGGAAGAAGGAAGAGGAAGAAGGAATAAAGAAGTAGGTAGAGGAAGAAGGAAGTGGAAGAAGGTAGTAGGCTGAAGAAAGGAGCAAAAAAGAAGAAAGAGGAAGAAGATAGAAGGCTAGAATGAAGAAGGAAGAAGGAAGAAGGAAGAAAGAGGAAGGAAGAAGGAAGAAGGAAGAAGGAAGAGGAAGAAGGAAGAAGGATGTAGGAAGAAGGAATAAGGAAGAAGAAAGAAGGAAGAATGAAGCAGGAAGAAGGAAGAAGGAAGAAGGAAGAAAGAAGAAGGAAGAATTATGAAGGCAGAAGGAAGATGGAAGAAGAAAGAAGAAAGAATTATGAAGGCAGAAGGAAGATGGAAGAAGGAAGGAGGAAGAAGGAAGAGGAAGAAGGTAGAAGGCTGAAGAAAGGAGCAAAAAAGAAGAAATATGAAGAAGGAAGAGGAAGAAGGTAGAAATCTGAAGAAAGGTGCAAAAAAGAAGAAAGAGGAAGGAAGAAAGAAAATGAAAAAAAGAAGGAATAAAAAGAAGGAAAAGGCAAAAGGAAAAAGGAAGAAGGTGGAAGGTAAAAGGAAGGAAGAAGAAAGAATGCGGAAGGAGACAGAAGGAGGAACGAATGAAGAATAACGAATATGGAAGAAGGAATGAAGAATAACGAATAAGGAAGAAGAAAGAAGGTAGAAGGGAGAAAAAAGCTAAGAAGGAAAGAGAATGAAGAAGCATGAAGGAGAATAAAAGAAGGAGGAAGAAAGAGGGAGAAAGAAAGAGGGAGAAAGAAAGAAGGAGGAATAAAGAAGAAACAATTGAGAAGGAAGAAGAGAAAAGGAAGACACAAGAAGAAAAGTAGAAAGTAGAATACAACAAAAAGGAAGAAGGAAAAAAGAAGAAGGGAGAAAGAAGGAAACAAAAAGAAAAAAAGTAGAAAGAAGAAGATGAGGAAAAGAAGAAAAAAGAAAGAAGGAAGAGGAAGAAGGACGAAGGAAGAAGAAAGAAAGATATGGAAGAAGGAAGAAGGAAAAACAAAGAAAGAATAAGAATGTAGGAAGGAAGAAGGAAGAAGAATACAGAAAGAAGAAGGAAGAAGGGGAAAGATATAAGTAACATAGTAGAAGGAAATAGGAAGAGAAAGAAGGAAGAGCGAAAACAAAAAAAAAAGGAGAAAGAATGCAGATAGAAGAAGGAAGAAGCAAGATTGGAGAAGGAAGAAGGGGTAAGGTGAAGAAAGAACCTCCCATTTTTCAATTTTTGCTTATTTTTGCTAATTTGGCCTAATGACCATTCTGCCTAATGACCGTTCGGCCTAATGTCCATTCGGCCTAATGGCCTGACACCTAAGTATACGTATATGGCCACCTGTTGTACATTTATTCGCTATGATACAAGATCTTGTGTTTGCTGGGGATCTCACAGGCGCGGAATTTACACGTACCGGTCGGTGGTCGATCAGCTCCATTGTTACAATCACCAATGATTTGTCGTTCGTGGAGGTCAACTACATCCAACCCACCTTTCCGAGCATTTTGATCAATGTGGTAAATAAAAAGACGTGAACCCATTTCATCAGCACTTTCTTATTTATCACATTGGTCAAAATGCTCGAACGGTTAGTGTAATTGACCTCCACAAACGTCCAATCAGAGACCAACCCACAGGCAAGCTGGTGCTCACGCATTGGAGCACCACAGATTCAATACAATGCCATGTTTGACATAGTTATAGGATTATAGAAACGGTTAACGTTTGCCATACGTTTATTCTCTTATAATGATGTCTAGCATCGCATCAAAAAAAAAAACACCGAAGATTAGTCAAATGGATTCCCATGAAATTTTACAACACTGAGAGATACCACTTCAATAAAGTCTGAAGTGTTGCAAGGATTGTGAAACACATATTCGATAATACTCTACACCGTTTTTTAAGGGTAACACAATTTTATTGTAGTCACGAATCGTTGTTGGTTGGATAAATGATATTCAACTTTGTCTTCATTTCATCGAATCCCTCCAACAGATCTTTAAACTTAAATGTCCTACTAGGTGATAATTCAGTACGGCTTTTGTTTGGGAGGCATTCCTCCCTTCTCTTATTTTTCAAGGGTTTAGTTTTTTTATAACAATGTTGTTGCAGCTTCCTTTTTTGTTCGCTCATATCTGCTGCCGTGCCTCTAATAATAGCTAATCTAATTGTCGCCCACTGTGTTGGTTGGTGATCGAACTGTCCTTCTGAGTAGTAGATCTTTGGAGTAAAGTAGGAAAAAATCTATCCACATTTTTCTTCATGCTTTTGCTTTTCAAGAGGAACATCCAATGGTTTGCAGTAGAGCGCGTTTGGCCTACTTTTGATAATGATAAAAGAGCAATTTTACACGTAATTCTAGTCGATTAGCGTTAATCAGCGTTGGTATCACAATCGGTGCGAATTTTTTTTTCGAATGAAAAACCTGATGAAATGTCGTTACTGAGCTTGAGCAGCCTCAATCGACCTCATGTCGTCCGACAGAAGAGAATATCTAGGGTAATAAATAAGAAACTAAATTGGTACAAAACGAGGGCGAATTGACGATGTGTAAAAGTAAAATAAATACTGGCTGCACTTGAGAAACTGAGCCAAGGTCTTATGCCTGCAGCTTGGTAGGGGTGATGGGGCGAGTAGGAGCTTCCTTTTGTGGGGGCCATTTCCAGGTAACGGGCATGGCACTTTCATAGTTGAAGTTGTACAAATGAGACTTGATGTACGCCAGCTTGTCCTGTGGTTCGGGGTATGTCGAGGCGAGACCTAGAAGAAACGAAATTGCGACGATCAATTGTTGTCATTAATGGCGGGATTTGGCGACGATCTTACCTTTCTCGTAGGCATACTTGGTGACTCCGACGGCGATTTCAAGAGAACAGTCCTGAATGGAGCCTAGAGGTGGGTAGAGCGAACCCTTGTCCAGATCTTCCTGTGACACGTGGTCGGCCACAGCCTGAGCAGCAATCAGGAACATGTCCTCTGGGATGTGATGGGTTCCGGTGACGATAACTCCCAAGGCAACACCCGGGAAAATGTAGGCATTATTGCCTTGACCGGGACTGAAGGTCTTACCACCGAACTGAACTGGAGGGAATGGAGATCCCGATGAGAAGATACAACGGCCCTATGAGCATAAAAAAATTATAATAATTTGAATATCCGTTGGTCTTGATGTAACTAACTCACCTCAGTATTTTCGTAGGCTGCTTGTGCGGTACACTCGGCTTTCGACGTTGGATTCGAAAGAGCAAAAATAATAGGTCGTTTATTGTTTTTGGCCATGGTTTGCAGAATCTCCGGTGTGAAGGCTCCTCCAGCAGCCGATGCACCGATCAGCACAGACGGCTTAACTTCATTGATCACCTCGGCAAAGTTCTTCATCACCTTATGGTCCTTGGCATAGAATGCCTTGTGGCCACCCAATCGGCCTTCCGGACGACCCTTAGCCAGGAGGCCGTCAATGTCGAACAACCAGATCTTGTCGCGAGCTTCCTGTAGTCCGCAACCTTCTGTCTGCATGGCCTTGACCACCAAATCGGCGATACCGATGGCAGCTTCTCCTGCTCCCAGGAAGCAGAAAGTATTTTCCGAAATCTTCTTGCCGGTGATTCGCTTTGATGCCAGCAGTCCTGCTACTGCCACCGAAGCCGTGCCTTGGATGTCATCGTTGAAGGTGCAGTACGTGTCCCGGTATTTATCCAAGAATCTGAATGCATTGTGGTTGCCAAAATCTTCGAACTGGATCAGCGTATTCTGACCGTACCGCTTCACTACCGCCTCCATAAACTCATCGATAAAGTCATCGTACTCCTTACCAGAAACACGCTTCTGCCGGAGTCCTACATACAAAGGATCCTCCAGCAAGGCCTGGTTATTTGTTCCGACATCAATTACAATCGGAAGACACTGGTGTGGTGGAATTCCAGCCAAGGCAGTGTACAACGCGAGCTTACCGACTGGGATACCCATTCCGCAAGCTCCCAAATCACCCAAACCAAGAATACGCTCCCCATCTGTTACAACGATGGCACGCACGTCGTGCTCTGGCCAGTTACGAAGGACTTCGTAGACGTAGCCACGATCGTTGATCGTGACAAATAGACCTCGGGGTCGTCGGTAGATCAACCCAAACTTCTGACAGGCCAGCCCCACAGTGGGCGTGTAGACGATCGGCATCATCTGCTCGACATCTTCGGAGATCAACTTGAAGAACAGCTTCTCGTTACGATCCTGCAGGTCCACCAGGTAAAGGTACTTGTTGAGATCCTCCTGGTAGCGCGAGATCGAGATTCGGCACAGTTCCAGCTGCTCATCCTGGGACTTGAACCGGGCGGGTTGCAGCCCGTGGATGCCCAGCACCTGGCGCTCCTCAAGGGTGAAGGCCAAACCTTTGTTCAGCCGTGGATCACGCAAGTGATCGATCCCTTGGATCATCGAGGGGCTAATGATGTCGCCGGTAACTTCATGGTAGTCCCGGGTTTGCTGGTGCTGGACGGTGGCAGTGACAGCGGCTTTCGTTAGGGCCCTCTTTGGTGACGCAGTGGCGGCCGAGATCGTTTTCAGTGCGGACGAGGCACCACTCGCTCTGAAAGTGAGATGATAATTTATGTCAGAAAGGGTAATTTAGATAACGACGGGATTGAGCTTTGTTGAATTCACAAACACACGTTAGCTATGTAATATATGCCACTTAAGCTAACTGTTTGAGACGATGATATAGCTAAAGTATCATGAAACGGAAAACTAGATGTAGTGAAGCGGTTTGATAAAAATAAATTAGGCACTGGGTGGTGATTGAGTCAAGTATGTGATAGGGCTTTGCTCTGGGATGAAAATAGATGAGAAAACCGATTCGGTAATTGATTTTGTTTAAACCGGCACGGTTCTGCTCCGTATGCAAGGTCGAGGTCAACATGTGATCTGTCAATCAGTTTCTATTATAGAAGTGATGAGTGGATGAGTTAAAATCTCGGTCGACAACTGCTTGGTTATACATCTAATCAGCAGAAGATAGAATTCAAGAAGTTCTGCATAATAACCTTACCGAAACTGTAAGAAATTTGATAAATCATAACTTTGGAAAGTGTAATACAAGCATGTAATACAGTGTCTGTAGAAAAAACTCACATTTCTTGTATTGAATCCTTGCAGAATTGTATGTGCCAATATTTTACACAATAACTAGCAGACCCAACTAACTTCGTTACGCCTAAAATTGATTTATTCTCTGATTAGCACTCGAGGAACTAACCTTCCCCGGGCCCTAAAACCTCTGCATACAAATTTTCACGCCGATTGGTTCAGTAGTTTCCGAGTCTATAAGGTTCAGACAGACAGAAATTCATTTTTATGTATATAGTTTATTGTATTTGTTTTTGTGGTGTACAAGATGTGGAATTTGAGGTTGTGACTTTCAGTCTTCTTATGCTCAAAAACGGGTTTTACGTTTCGGTTGCATATAGTGTACTTTAATCAAGGAGATAGCTGAGTCCCGTTCACATTTATTCTCAGCATAGAACGTTTTTATCACAACATTATAAACGCCCCCTCTATTGCTCGGTAGGGGCTGGAAGATTTTAAACCAATCCGAATACTATGAATTATAGTGCAGTACTGTTTTGGTACTTCTATAAAATTCAGCTCTTTGATTTTACTCCATCTAAACGATTTATAAGTAAGTTAGTGCAATTAACAGAGGGATGTTTGAATTTTCTAAATGCCATATCAAACTGTCAAAAAAATGCACGCACAAGATTACTTTTGACCGATTTATAATTATTTTTGATAGATCGTTCTTGTTGAAAAGCATGATAGCTATTCTTATGGCCGGGTGATTTTAGATTTTCAATATTTTTTTTAAATTTTAAATCAGGAAATGAGACGCTGCCCAAGAAATTCATTGTTTTTCAAGAATTTAAGGTATTTCTCTTACAAACCAAAATCTACAAACCAAATCTCATCAAATACCGAAATCCATTAAACGCTTCGTATTACCAAATGGCTTAAATTTGCAGTAAGAATGACTGAAATCCAAAGCGCCCCGAAACAAACAAAGTGACCCATGAATACAAGATTCTTTACGCACCAGCTGAGCACTGTTTTCGTTTCTCCTTTTCCACCTTCAGCGCAGTTGCAAGGAACAAGCAGTGAATGGGCTGATGCTTCCCCATATTCGTGAAATTGTAGAACATGTTGAGCTTCGATCTCCCTTCTGCCGAGCAGCAGGAATGGTAGAGTGGTATCGAACGGGACTCCCACTCATAAGATCTGGAGTTAGATTGACATGCTGGGCCTTACCATTTTTGCTGCATAGGGGAAGGGGGGGCAATATGCCCTAGCTATGCAAACACTGCTCTATTGTCTTATTTGTAACGCTATTCATGGGTATTTTTACATTATGCATCAGTTAAACAAGATAGCTAGTTGATGCCATTCAAAAATTGTCAAAAATCTCAATCATATTGATAATATTCACATTTCAAAAAAGTGGTGATATTTTGTTGCCGGAAAACTCATGAGGCAAAACGCCTTTCAGCTGGCGGCCCCTAGGGAACAAAGTACCACGCGTCGGCGAATCAGCATTCTAGTATGGATAGTCCGTGGATACGCAAGTACTTTGTAGGTTATTACCACTAGGGCGGTTTGGCTCGCCAAATGTTAGATGTTTCTTCAAAATGTGGAAATTTTCGGTTTTTCCGACCTTCCCAGGCACTATTTTGAAACTTTCTTCGCCTATCCTACATAATTTTAGATCTAGTTTTGTTAAGGACATATTAATGATGGTAAATATTAGGGAAACCACAAAAGGCGTTTTGCATCGGGGGGGGGCGTTTTGGGGCCTCTTCCCCTACACTAGTTTTTTCGCCGTGTAAAATTTAGGATACACATTTTCAGAGTCTTGTGAAAATTAATTTGAACGCAATAATGCGTCTTTTGGTTCGCTTGCATATGTCGGTCTTGAATGACATAATGTTACAGGACTTTTTCGTAGTGTGTAGATATTTTTTACAAATTCTAGAATTTCTTTGTTCATTATTGCAGAATGTCATTTTAAAATTCAATTTTTTTTAAATTCTTTATTAACGTGAAATTTATTTAATTTTAAAACTCTAAAAGTTTTTTTTTACTTGTTAAAAACATTATTTTAATATACTTCAACTTTTTGATTTTTTCTTGGAATTCTTCAGAAATAATTTTAGTAATTCTTTCGAGATGGAAGCACAAAAGCTCGTTTTTGGAATTTATAGAGGGATTCATAAAAGTATTCTTGAAGCAATTTCCGCACAAACTCTTAAAGGAACTCGAGGAAGAGAAAGCAGGATGATTTGTGAAGGAATTTTCAGGGGTGTAATGTGGTTAGCACCAGGAATAAAACATGGAGGACTTTTGGACGGAATTCGCAGTGAAATTTCGTTATAACGCCTATGGAATCTCTGGACTCCAGAGAAATGTTCAAACTATCTGAGAGGCTTCCGGACGAACTCTCTGAGGAGCTTCGAAAGGAATTCCCGAAGAAATTATTGATGAATCATCCTGATGAGTTGCTGGAGGAGTTTTGATGGAACCTGTGTAGGAATTCCGGGAAGAACTCTTGAAGAACCATTCCAAGGAATTCTGGGAGAAGCATTTCGAAGAATTGTGGAGCAACATCCCAACTAATTTCTGGAGCATCGGAAAAATTTAATTTCCTAGAGCAACTTCTAAAAGAAATTATGAAAGAATTTCCGGACGCATTTCTGTAGGAACTTCAGAAGGAACTTCCGGAGGAATTCCTGGAGGAACTTCCGGAGGAATTCCTGGAGGAACTTCCGGAGGAATTCCTGGAGGAACCTCCGGAGGAATTCCTGGAGGAACCTCCGGAGGAATTCCTGGAGGAACCTCCGGAGGAATCCCTGGAGGAACCTCCGGAGGAATTCCTGGAGGAACCTCCGGAGGAATTCCTGGAGGGACCTCCGGAGGAATTCCTGGAGGAAACTCCGGAGGAATTCCTGGAGGAACCTCCGGAGGAATTCCTGGAGGAACCTCCGGAGGAATTCCTGGAGGAACCTCCGGAGGAATTCCTGGAGGAACCTCCGGAGGAATTCCTGGAGGAACTTCCGGAGGAATTCCTGGAGGAACTTCCGGAGGAATTCCTGGAGGAACCTCCGGAGGAATTCCTGGAGGAACTTCCGGAGGAATTCCTGGAGGAACTTCCGGAGGAATTCCTGGAGGAACTTCCGGAGGAATTCCTGGAGGAACTTCCGGAGGAATTCCTGGAGGAACTTCATTATAACGCCTATGGAATCTCTGGACTCCAGAGAAATGTTCAAACTATCTGAGAGGCTTCCGGACGAACTCTCTGAGGAGCTTCGAAAGGAATTCCCGAAGAAATTATTGATGAATCATCCTGATGAGTTGCTGGAGGAGTTTTGATGGAACCTGTGTAGGAATTCCGGGAAGAACTCTTGAAGAACCATTCCAAGGAATTCCGGGAGAAGGATTTCGAAGAATTGTGGAGCAACATCCCAACTAATTTCTGGAGCATCGGAAAAATTTCATTTCCTAGAGCAACTTCTAAAAGAAATTATGAAAGAATTTCCGGACGCATTTCTGTAGGAACTTCAGAAGGAACTTCCGGAGGAATTCCTGGAGGAACTTCCGGAGGAATTCCTGGAGAAACCTCCGGAGGAATTCCTGGAGGAACCTCCGGAGGAATTCCTGGAGGAACCTCCGGAGGAATTCCTGGAGGAAACTCCGGAGGAATTCCTGGAGGAATCGAGGAATTCTGGAGGAACTTCCCGAGGAATTCTTAGAGGAACTTCCGGAGGAATTCCTGGAGGAACTTTCGGAGGAATTCCTGGAGGAACTCGGAGGAATTCCTGGAGGAACTTCCGGAGGAATTCCTGGAGGAACTTCCGGAGGAATTCCTGGAGGAACTTCCGGAGGAATTCCTGGAGGAACTTCCGGAGGAATTCCTGGAGGAACTTCCGGAGGAATTCCTGGAGGAACTTCCGGAGGAGTTCCGGGAGGGACTTGCGGAGGAATTCCGGGAGGCGCTGCCGGAGGAATTCCTGGAGGAACTTCCGGAGGAATTCCTGGAGGAACTTCCGGAGGAATTCCTGGAGGAACTTCCGGAGGAATTCCTGGAGGAACTTCCGGAGGAATTCCTGGAGGAACTTCCGGAGGAATTCCTGGAGGAACTTCCGGAGGAATTCCTGGAGGAACTTCCGGAGGAATTCCTGGAGGAACTTCCGGAGGAATTCCTGGAGGACCTCCCGGAGGAATTCCTGGAGGAACTTCCGGAGGAATTCCTGGAGGAACTTCCGGAGGAATTCCTGGAGGAACTTCCGGAGGAATTCCTGGAGGAACTTCCGGAGGAATTCCTGGAGGAACTTCCGGAGGAATTCCTGGAGGAACTCCGGAGGAATTCCTGGAGGAACTTCCGGAGGAATTCCTGGAGGAACTTCCGGAGGAATTCCTGGAGGAACTTCCGGAGGAATTCCTGGAGGAACTTCCGGAGGAATTCCTGGAGGAACTTCCGGAGGAATTCCTGGAGGAACTTCCGGAGGAATTCCTGGAGGAACTTCCGGAGGAATTCCTGGAGGAACTTCCGGAGGAATTCCTGGAGGAACTTCCGGAGGAATTCTGGAGGAACTTCGGAGGAATTCCTGGAGGAACTTCCGGAGGAATTCCTGGAGGAACTTCCGGAGGAATTCCTGGAGGAACTTCCGGAGGAATTCCTGGAGGAACTTCGGAGGAATTCCTGGAGGAACTTCCGGAGGAATTCCTGGAGGAACTTCCGGAGGAATTCCTGGAGGAACTTCCGAGGAATTCCTGGAGGAACTTCCGGAGGAATTCCTGGAGGAACTTCCGGAGGAATTCCTGGAGGAACTTCCGGAGGAATTCCTGGAGGAACTTCCGGAGGAATTCCTGGAGGAACTTCGGAGGAATTCCTGGAGGAACTTCCGGAGGAATTCCTGGAGGAACTTCCGGAGGAATTCCTGGAGGAACTTCCGGAGGAATTCCTGGAGGAACTTCCGAGGAATTCCTGGAGGAACTTCCGGAGGAATTCCTGGAGGAACTTCGGAGGAATTCCTGGAGGAACTTCCGGAGGAATTCCTGGAGGAACTTCCGGAGGAATTCCTGGAGGAACTTCCGAGGAATTCCTGGAGGAACTTCCGGAGGAATTCCTGGAGGAACTTCCGGAGGAATTCCTGGAGGAACTTCCGGAGGAATTCCTGGAGGAACTTCCGGAGGAATTCCTGGAGGAACTTCCGGAGGAATTCCTGGAGGAACTTCCGGAGGAATTCCTGGAGGAACTTCCGGAGGAATTCCTGAAGAACTTCCGGAGGAATTCCTGGAGGAACTTCCGGAGGAATTCCTGGAGGAACTTCCGGAGGAATTCCTGGAGGAACTTCCGGAGGAATTCCTGGAGGAACTTCCGGAGGAATTCCTGGAGGAACTTCCGGAGGAATTCCTGGAGGAACTTCCGGAGGAATTTCTGGAGGAACTTCTGGAGGAACTTCCGGAGGAATTCCTGGAGGAACTTCCGGAGGAATTCCTGGAGGAACTTCTGGAGGAACTTCCGGAAGAATTCCTGGAGGAACTTCTGGAGGAATTCCTGTTTCGGATATTGATCGATGTAATATGCGGAGGAATTCCTGGAGGAACTTCCGGAGGAATTCCTGGAGGAACTTCCGGAGGAATTCCTGGAGGAACTTCCGGAGGAATTCCTGGAGGAACTTCCGGAGGAATTCCTGGAGGAACTTCCGGAGGAATTCCTGGAGGAACTTCCGGAGGAATTCCTGGAGGAACTTCCGGAGGAATTCCTGGAGGAACTTCCGGAGGAATTCCTGGAGGAACTTCCGGAGGAATTCCTGGAGGAACTTCGGAGGAATTCCTGGAGGAACTTCCGGAGGAATTCCTGGAGGAACTTCCGGAGGAATTCCTGGAGGAACTTCCGGAGGAATTCCTGGAGGAACTTCCGGAGGAATTCCTGGAGGAACTCTCGGAGGAATTCCTGGAGGAACTTCCGGAGGAATTCCTGGAGGAACTTCCGGAGGAATTCCTGGAGGAACTTCCGGAGGAATTCCTGGAGGAACTTCCGGAGGAATTCCTGGAGGAACTTCCGGAGGAATTCCTGGAGGAACTTCCGGAGGAATTCCTGGAGGAACTTCCGGAGGAATTCCTGGAGGAACTTCCGGAGGAATTCCTGGAGGAACTTCCGGAGGAATTCCTGGAGGAACTTCCGGAGGAATTCCTGGAGGAACTTCCGGAGGAATTCCTGGAGGAACTGCCGGAGGAATTCCTGGAGGAACTGCCGGAGGAATTCCTGGAGGAACTGCCGGAGGAATTCCTGGAGGAACTTCCGGAGGAATTCCTGGAGGAACTTCCGGAGGAATTCCTGGAGGAACTTCCGGAGGAATTCCTGGAGGAACTTCCGGAGGAATTCCTGGAGGAACTTCCGGAGGAATTGCTGAAGGAACTTCCGGAGGAATTCCTGGAGGAACTTCCGGAGGAATTCCTGGAGGAACTTCCGGAGGAATTCCTGGAGGAACTTCCGGAGGAATTCCTGTTTCGGATATTGGTCGATGTAATATGCTGTAGCCGGCACGGAGCGATCCGCTACTTAAGGGATTTATTATTTATTATTTATTCAGACTAAGGCCGAAGTGGCCTGTGCGGTATATAAGAGTCTTCTCCATTCGGCTCGGTCCATGGCTACACGTCGCCAGCCACGCAGTCTACGGAGGGTCCGCAAGTCATCTTCCACCTATTCGATCCACCTTGCCCGCTGCACACCTCGCCTTCTTGTGCCCGTCGGATCGTTGTCGACAACCATTTTCACCGGGTTATTGTCCGACATTCTGGCTACGTGCCCGGCCCACCGCAGTCGTCCGATTTTCGCGCTGTGAACGATGGATGGTTCTCTTAACAGCTGATGCAACTCGTGGTTCATTCGCCTCCTCCACGTACCGTCCGCCATCTGCACCCCACCATAGATGGTACGCAGCACTTTCCTGTCGAAAACTCCGAGTGCGCGTTGGTCCTCCACGAGCATCGTCCAGGTCTCGTGTCCGTAGAGGACTACCGGTCTAATGAGCGTTTTGTAGATTGTCAGTTTGGTACGGCGGCGAACTCTATTCGATCGGAGCGTCTTGCGGAGTCCAAAGTATGTACGATTTCCAGCCACTATACACAGCAAAAAAAATATTAATATGCAGCGACGTAAGTTCTTGAAACGTACCTAATAATTCGATGTAATTGATGATTAACCGCATTATCACACCATATCAACGCATTATTACATCAATCGCCATGAGATTCGATCGAGAAAAATCATGACCAAGCTACGTAAATAAAACATAAAATTAACCACATTCTCCGATAATAATACACTCAAAATTCTGCACGTTCACAATAAAATATAATATTACCGAAATCGACGTAATATTGCTTTAAAAAGTATGGAACGAGCACGCCGCAGTAATAGCAGCAACTGACAGTCGGCCATGTTTTGATTTTCTGTTTGCACCGAACGACGGGTGGCGGTCAAACATTTTCAATTTAATTAGTGAATTATTAGTGCTCATTGCTGCTGACATACCGTAGCTTGGGCTTCATAAAGGTGCCCATTCATTAATCCTCATCGGACAGAGAAAAACAGACCTGCAGGTAGGTTATTCACACATTTTATTCTCAGCTGTGCCTGGACCGCTGACTGAAAATTTGTTCTTTTTGCCTTTCTCGTACAACTAAGTTGTACCGAAAGGCTATCATTTCACTCCAAATTCGAACTTTTGATAGAAGTCCCGGAGACCCATAGTGTTATATACCATTCGACTCAGCTCGATGAGCTGAACAAATGTCTGTCTGTCCGTGTGTGCGTGTGTGTGTGTGTATGTGTGTGTGTGTGTGTGCACAAAATGCCATAAAAACATTAGCCAAATTTTCACATAGAAACTCTTAACTGATTTTCTTGCAACAAGTTGCATCCGACAGAGACTAAAACGCTGTTGATCACTATTGAATTTCATAATAATTGCAAATTGCAAAAAATAGATAATATTAAAATAGTGATGAGACATAGTCACTTAGAACAATAATGTGTTATGAAAAATGCCTTGCATCTATGAATATTTTATCCGTGGCTTCCCATTAAGAGTTTCATCGCACTATAAAGATGCTCGTGTTGCAAGCATTTAGGCGTAAGTATGCTCTTCGTTCAGTTTCATAGTACTATGAAATTGTCCGAAAGTGAAAATTCGAACATAGGAAATTGAGAAACTTTTGGCAGCGCCATCTGTCGTCTAGTAGTGTAAATTTTCTATCATAACATTAGACGGTGTAACTGTTTTGCCTTTCTTGTACATCATCGAGGTGTAAGCGTAAAGGCTACATTTATTATCTTTTTGCGCGAGAAAGGCGCCATCACCGTTAGGTGGATTAATCTGGGTTTTTTATTTACAGATAGAATAAACAAGTGCGTCAACTCGCGAGCTTCCTTCAAGTGCTCATCAAAATACGTTCCATCAGTTGGAAATGAATTATTTATTTACACAGGTATGTTTCTAATTCATTCTGTTCTTAGTCCGTGATCATGAAAATTTGTTTCGGGTATACTTGTAGAATCGGGAGCACACTGGACCAGCAAGGCAAAGTAGTTGAATCATCACAGGACATCAAGAACATTCTTTTCGAGGAATCGAGCGGTTTCACCGGTAAGATCGTACGGGAATGTTTCGCTGGCATTAGGTATACCCAAACGAAAACCAGATAATCCGTCGCGCGAATGCAGCAATATTCCATCCATAAATAACGTAACGCTTAGAGGGGAAGGGTGGTTGCCCAAAGTGTGACAATCCATACAAAATTTTAAGATGCTTCATACAAAAAGTTTGACATAGTGGGGAAGGGGGGTTGAAAATTGCAAATTTTTGCGTTACGTAATTAATGGATCTTTGATTATGATGGTTTGGATGAAACAATGATAAAAGTGTAACAGCATAACAGCGGTGAAATTTAAAAAAAAAAACAAAAGCACCAAATTTTTTTTTTTCATTAAAAACTAAAATTTTAAGCCAAATATTTAAAATCAAATAATTTAAAGTCAAATTCATATTTTTTTTTTCATTTAAAAAAAAATTAAAATAATTCGAATAAGATCGTTACAAATATTTGATGAAAATTATGTCGGTCTCCGAGAGGTAAGGGGTGGTAAAGTCGGGAAGGGTGGGGGGAGGGGTGGGAGTTGGGTGAAGTGTCGTAGGACTGGAAATAAAAATTTGATATGAAAATGAAAAAAAAATCTAAAAATTCCTCGAATTTGTTAGAGAACGTTTAAAAAATTAAATACATAGAAATAACAAAAATAGATTTTATATATTTAAAAATTTGAACATTTGAAATTTCGAAACTCAAAAATTTAATCTGAATAATCTAATAATCTGAAAATTTATAAATTTTATAATTTAAGGTTAAAAAAAATTAAAAATCTTAAATATCAAATTTTAAAAATTTGAAGATTTAAAAATTTTATATATCTAACAATAATTTCTAGTCCTTACATTTTTAAATTTTTTAAATTAATAAATGTTCAACTTTTTTCCAGGACTTTCTCACATAACTCCTTATGACGTTCTTCCGGAAATTGTTCCAGGAGTTCTTCCAGAAATTACTACTAAACAGCTCCAGAAATGCATCTGCAACTTCCTCCAGGAGTTTCTTTGTAAATGATTTCGTAAATTCTTCCAGGAATTCTTAGAGTTTTTCCGGAAATTCTTCCAGTAGTTTCATTGGAAATTACTCCTGAAATTGCCTCAAGAGTTCCTTTGGTTATTCTTCCAGGAGTTCCTTCGGAAATTTCTCCAATTCCTTCGGATATTTATTCATGAATTCTTCCTGAAATATCTCTAAGAGTTCCTACTAAAAGTCCGCCATGAGTTCTTCCTGAAATTTCTTCAGAAATTCCTCCAGGAGCTCCTCCGAAATTTCTTCCAGGAGCTCCTTCGGAGTAGCTCTGAAGGAGTCCTGGAGTAATTTTCCTGCAAAAAAAATTCGAAGGAATTTCTAAGCAATTTTCGGAGTATCTCCTGGAGGCATTTCAAGAGGAACATCTGGAGGATCTCAGAGCGGACTTTTCGTGGGAACTCTTGAGGGAAATTCCTGAAAAATTCATGGATGAATTTCCGAAGGAACTCTTGAAGGAATTTCCGAAGAAACTTCTTGATGAATTTTTGGAGGAACTCTTGATGGAATTTCTTGAAGAACTTCCAGAAAAACTTCTGCACGAATGGGATTTTTTATCTTCTGGAGGAATTTCCGGAAGAGCTCCAGGAGGTATTTCCAGGGGAACTCCTGGATGAATTTGAGGAGGAAATATATTTTCGAAACTCTTCCAGGCGATCTTTTGAAAATTCCTCCGAAAGTCCCTTCGGTAATTCATCCAGGAATTTCTTTAAGAGTGCCCATAGAAAGGGCACCAGAAGTTTCTTCAGAAATTACTTCAGGAGTACTTCCGGAAATTACTTTCAAATCTGATTCCGAAATGCTTTCGCAAATTCCTTCAGGAATTTTTCACAAATTCCACCAGAGGAGGACTATAGAAGGAGGGTACATGAGTACCTACGGACATTCCTTTGAAAACTTCTTCAGGTGTGGCTACATATTCCAGATCTTCATCTAGGAGGACCGTCGGAAATTCCACTAGGAGTTCCTTCAGAAATTACTCCAAATATCCCTAAAAGAATCCTTAGGTAATTCCTCCAGGTGTTCCTCCGGAAACGTCTCTAGGAGTTCCTCCAGAAATTCCTCCTAATATTCAAGTAGGATTTCCTTCGAAAATTCCTCCAGAAGCTCCTTCGGAAATTTGTCCCAAAATTGAAATGACTTCAGGGCTTCCTCCAGCAATTATTCCAGAAGTTCTTCCGGGTATTCGCCCAAGAGCTCCGACAATTCCTCCCAAAACCCCCTCAAAAATATTTTCGGAGAGACGCCTGGAGGAATTTTTGGAGGAACTCATGGAAGAATTTCCAAAGGAACTCGTGGAGGAATTTCCGGAGAAACTCCTGAAGAAATTTTTGGAGTAACTCTTGTAGGTGTTTCCGGAAGGATTTTTAAAGGAACTCCAGGAAAAATTCCTAAAGAGAATTTCTGGTGAAACTCCTGTTAGTTTTTTTTGACAAACTCTGGAAGGGATTCGTGGAGGAGTTTTCGAAGCAGTTATTCGAGTAATTTCCGGAGGAATCCCTGGAGAAATTTCTAAATGAAATTCTGAAGGATTTCTGGCGGAATTTCGAGAGGATTTTTGGAGGAACTCCTGAAGGGGAAATTTCGAGGAAGGATGAATATCCGAAGCAAGTCCTGTAGGAATTTTTTAAAAGCTCTTTGAGGCGTTTCCAGAGGATTCCTTGGAGAAATTTTTAGAGGAACTCTTGAGGAAATTTCTTGAGAAACTTAAGACAAATTTCCGGAGGAACTCCCGGTGTTTTTTTCTGGAAAAATTGCGAAGGAACTCCTGGTTGAATTTCTGGAGGAACTCTTGTAGGACTTTCCGGAGGATCCACTGGAGGAATTACTGAAGGAACTCCTTCAGGAATTTTCAAAGCAATTTCTGAAAAAAGTTCTGGAAAAATTTCCGAATGAACTTCTGGTGGTACTCCTGTAGAAAATTCCAAAGTAACTCCTGGACGAATATCTGGAGGAATTTGCGCATGCACTTCCGGAATAGATTAGCAGTAATATCCGGAACTCCTGGAAGAATTTTTGGAAGGATGCCCTTAGGAATTTCGAGCAAAATTTCTGAAAATAATTTGAAAAATTCAAAAATGTAAGAACTAAAAATTAGTTTTAGATACTTAAAATTTTATAATTTTAAATTTTTCAAACTTAATTTTAAAAAGCTAAAAATTTTAAATTTTTGAATTTAATTTCTTTAAAATTTTTAAATTTAAAAAAATTATTTAAATTTGAGAAAAAAATATTTAAATTTTTTTATTTTTTAAAACTTTTAAATTTTTAAATATTTAAATCTTTAAATTTTTAAATATTCAAATTTTCAAATATTTATATTTTTAAAGCTTAAAAAATTTGAAAATTTAGTTTTTTAATTTTTTTTTAATTTTAAAATTTTATATTTAGTAAAAATAAAATTTATGATTTTCAAGATTTAGATGTTTAAATTTAAAAAATTCAAAATTCATTTATTTATTTTTCAAATTCATAAGTATTCAACTTTTTTCCAGGAATTTATCACCAAATTCCTCAGGGCGTTCTTCCGAAAATTCCTCCAGGAGTTCTTCCGGAAATTACTTCTAAACTGCTCCGGAAATGCATCCACAAATTCTTCCAGGAGTTTCTTCGGCAATTCCTCCAGAAATTCTTCCAGGAGGAACTTTGGAAATTCGTCCGAAAATTCCTCCAAGAGAACCGTCAGATATTCCACCAGAAGTTTCTTCGGAAATTTCTCCAGAAATTACTCTGAAAATTTCTTAAGGAGTTTCTTCGGAAAATCCCAAAAAAGTTCCTCCAGAATTTTATCCAAAAATTCAACCAGGAGGAATTCCGGAGCAAACTTGTCCAGGATTTTCTTCACATAGTCCTCCAGGAGTCCCAAAACACCTTCAAAAGTTTCTTCACATATACCTCCAAGAATTCCTCCAGGAGAATTACCCAAGAAATTCCTTCAAGAGTTCCACTAGAAATTCCTCCAGGGGATTCTTCGGAAACTCATCCAGGAGCATGAACAGGAATTCCTTAAAGTCTTGCTTCGGATATTCATCCTCCTCCGTAATTTTTCCCCGAGAGTTCCAACGAAAAGTCCGCCGGAAGTTTCTCTTCAAAAATCCTCTCAAAATTCCGTCAAAAGTACCTCCGAGAAATCCTTCAAAAATTTCTCCAGCGATTACTCCGATAACTGCTCCGAAAGCTACACCACAAAACCCTTCAAGAATTTATCCAAAAAATCTAACAAAATTCCAGAAATTCCTCCGGACATTCCACCAGGGAAAACTTCTTTAGAAATTCTTCCTGGAATTCCTTTTAAAATTCTTCCGGAAATACCTCCAAGAGTTACTCCAAAAAATCCTCCAGGAGTTTCTTCGAAAATTCCTCCATGAGTTCCTCTGGAAATTCTTCCAGGAGTGCCCCCGAAAATTTTTCAAGCTTTAAAAAAAATATTTTGAAGGTGTTTTGAAAGAAATTGAGCTCCTGGACGATTTCCCGGAAGAACTTCTGGAATAATTTCTGGAGGAAGTCCTTAGGCATTTCCTCAGAAATTTTGGAACATAATTCCGAAGGACCTCCTGGAGGAATTTTCGTAGAAACTCCTGGTGAAATTTCCGACGGTCCTCCTTGAGGAATATCTGGAGGCACACCTAAAGAAGTTCTCGAAGTTCTGTAGGAGTTTCTAGCGGAATTTCCCAAAAAATCCTGGATGAATTTGCGAAAGCAGTTCTGGAAGTAATTTCCGGAAGAACTTCTGGCGCCTTTTCTATGGGATCTTTTAGAGGAATTCCTGGACAAATTACCGAAAGGACTTTTTGAGGAATTTTCGAAAGATCGCCTGGAAGAATTTGGGAAAATTATTTCCTTCTCAAACTCTTCAAGGGTTACCTCTGGAAACTCCTCCTGGAGCTCTTCCGAAAATTCCTCCAGAAGTTTCTTCGGAAAGACCTTCAGGAATTCCTCAGGAAATTTATTTATTTAAATTTATCTAAAAACAAAATCCCAAATAAATTTATCTTCAAAAAAATCCTACGCATATTCCTCCTCGAATTCATGCAGAAGATTCTCTGGAAGTTCTTCAAGAAATTCCTTCAAGAGCTCCTCCAGAAACTCCTCAAGAAGTTTCTACGGAAATTCCTTCAAGAGTCCCTTCGGAAATTTATCCATGAATTTCCCTCAAGAGTTCCCACGAAAAGTCTGCCCTGAATTCCTCCAGATGTTCCTCTCGAAATTCCTCTAGGAGATACTTCGAAAATTCATAAGAAATTTCTGCATGAAAATTACTCCGATAACTACTTCAGAGCTACCCCGAAGGAGCTCCTGGAAGGTTTTTCGGAAGAACTCCTGCAGGAACTTCAGGAGAAATTTCAGGAAGAACTCCTGGAAGAATTATCGAAGGAACTCTTGGAGGAATTTCAGGAGCAACTTCCAATTAAACTTCTGGAAGAACTCTTGGAGGAATCTCCGGAGGAATTTCTGAAGGCCTTTTCGAAAAAAAAAATTCTGGAAGATTTCCTGGAAGAATTTGTGAGACCATTTGCAAAAAAAAAATCGAAATTATTTCCGGAGCAATTTCGGGCGGAATTTCTAGAGGAACTCCTGGCAAATTCTCCGTATAAACTATTGTAGGAATTTCAGGATTAATTCCTAGAAGAATTTAAGAAGAAATTTCCGAAGGAGCTTCTTGAGGAATTTTCGAGAGAACTCCTGGAGAAATTTCGAGATAAATTTCTGGAAAAACTCGTGGTGGATTTCTCGCAGAAACTCTTGAAGAAATTTCTGGAGGAATTCGAGCATGAACTTCCGAAGGAACTCCTTGAGAAATTTCCAATAGATCTCTTGGAGGAATTACCGGTAGAACTTTTGGAGGAATTTACGAAGAAACTCCTGGAGAGAGAAGTTTTTGTAGTAATTTCTGGAGGAACTCCTGGAGGAATTTTTAATAAAACTCTTGGCAGTCTTTCAAAACAACTCTTGGAGGAATTTCCGGAAAAACTCCTGGATCATTATCTGGAGGAATTGCGGAAGAAATGCTTGCTGAATTTCCGTAGGGGCTCCTAGAGCAATTTCTAGAAGATATGTTGACGAAGGAACTTCTGAAGGTGTTTCTCGAAGAAGTCCTGCGAGAATTTCAGGAGTAACTCCTGGAGGATTTTAGGGATTAATTTGTAGAAGAACTTCAGGGTTTCCTTAGAAGGGGAATTGGAGTTCTTGGAGTAACTCCTGGGTGTACTCCCGACGGATATCCTAGAGGAATTTCCGAAGGAACTTCTTGAGAAATTCCCGGAAGAACTCGTGGAAGAATCTCTAGAGGAACTCTTGGAAGAATTTTGGAGGGAACTTCTGGAGTAATTTCCTACGAAGCTCCTGGGGCTATTTCCAAAGCAGTTTTTGAGTAGTTTCCGGACGAATTCCTATAGAATATTCGAAGGAAAATCTTCGGAGGAATTTTCAGAGGAACTACTGGCGGACTTTGCGTTGAAACTCCTAGAGACATTTCCGGAGGAATTCCTGGAAGAATTTCCGCAGCAACTTCTGGAAAAATATTCGAAGAATCTCATTTCCGGAGGAACTCATGGAGGAATTTTGGGAGAAACTGCTGGAAGAATTGCCGTAGAAATTTTCAAAAGTGTTTCTGGAGAAATTTCCGGAGAAATTCTTCGTTAAGTAGAGTACATAACAATATTGACAAAAAAGTTTAATGTCTAAAATAAGTCCACGCGATCCATGCCGTCGCTGCAGACTAGAAGTGATCTATCACGCCGTGCCGACAATATTTTTATCGGCGCACAGATCTCCTAAAATTTAAAAATCTTAAAATACTAATCCCTAACCCTGAAAAACTGAAAAAAATATAGGAAAAATTGCCAATTTTTTCATACTTTTATTACTTACAAAATTCTTTATTCCAAAATACATACTGAAAGTTGAAACGAAAATCAATAATTCTTTATAATACTGTATGTCGATGTGCAAATGTATGAAAAATAAAAATTTATTAGAAACTTTTTTTGCAAATGTATATAGAAATCATGAAAGAAAATTCCCGAGCACCCCTAACCTAGCTGCCGAAAGCGAAATTTCTGCTGGCTAATTTTTACGTCGTTTTGTTCATTACGTCGAACATATTACGTCTTACACCGCTTCATTTTGACGACAAAATGCCAATTACGTCACTTTGTGTAACACAAAATAGATGTAATAATACATGCGTTTTACGACGGCGATGATGTGCATCAAATCCGATGTGATATTACAAATTTTTTTTTACTGTGTACGTCTCCGAATTTCTCTACTGGTATCATTTTCGGCAGTCACCAGTGAGCCCAAGTACACAAATTCTTCTACCACCTCGATTTCGTCACCACCGATGCCAACTCGCGGTGGGTGGCTCACATTGTCTTCTCTTGAACCTCTTCCTATCATGTACTTCGTCTTCGACGTGTTGATGACTAGTCCGATCCGCTTGGCTTCCCTCTTTAGTCTGATGTAGGCTTCCTCCATCTTCTCAAAGTTACGTGCCATAATATCAATGTCGTCGGCGAAGCCAAATAGCTGGACGGACTTATTTAAAATTGTACCACTCGTGTTAATCCCTGCTCTTCGTATTACCCGCTACACAAGGGATACCACGGCCCAATTTTATTTGCCCGGATGAGACTCCTTCAAGGCGAGTCCGTTTAAATTTTCCCGATTAGGATTTATGAATCGATCCAGCCACACTCTCAGCTTGAGTGACGCTCTCATCATCGGCAGGCTCTCTCCTCTCCCCAACAACCATCAATGAGTTGGTAGCAAAATAACATACCACAGTCAATCTCGCAAAGAGGACGCCGGTGATCGCTTCTTAATGAAGCCAAATCGCGATGGCGGTTGCTTGCCGGCAGTTTGACAGACCGGCTAGTGTACTTCGTCCACGTGGAGGTCCCTAGGGCCCCCTCGGACCGAGATGAACACGGATCGCTCCACTTCTGGCTGGTCGACGATTGCCAAGATTGCTTCGTCCGTCGGGGAGATATGTCGCGATGGGGTACGATGGGATTGCTGCGGGTGGGACAATACACGCCAATCTGGCTGGACAAGCAATAAGAGCGGTGTGCAAAGTCGGAAAACATAATGAGAGTTTATAGAAAACATATTTTGATTTTGATACCCAACTGGAATCATAATTTGTTTTCAAATATGAATCATTATGACTGATTACATATTTTGATCTTGACGAGATTAGTTCTCTACGTGAGGAGGTACACCAGCTGAAAGCGGATTGTTTCCTGGACTTTGGAAAGCTAAGTGAGATGCAGGTAAAGACGGATACGGCCGTGCCCAAAACCAAGGATGCCGTAAACAGATTAGCAAAGTCGAACGATCTTATCCTGTCTGGAATACTCTACAACCCAACGGAAAGTACCAATGCCATAGTGGAAACGATATCTGCAGCTCTTGGATATTGTGAACCCAATTATCCACTAGTGTTTTCCAAACGACTAGCTCGCGCACCTATCGCAGTGGGCTCAACACCACCAGTTCTTCTGCAATTCGCTTTCAAAGCATGCAGGGATGATTTCTTCTTCCGTTATCTCTCGGAAGAAGAACCTGAACCTAGGTTTGCTTGGTTTTGGTGTTGATAAACGTGTGTACCTGAATGAGAATCTCACGGAATCAGCGCGCAGTATTAAGAGTGTTGCGTTGAAATTGAAAAGTGGTGGGCGAATTCAGAGTGTTTTTTCCAAAGATGGCACAATCTTCGTGAAACCGTTAGGGGATGATGCTGCTTTACCAGTCTTCGATGTTGAGGATCTATCAAAATGTGGGTCAAGCAAGAAATAACCTTTCCTTGTAATATCATGTCCTTCCCAGTTGTTCCATGATTCCGATCCGTTGCATCCTCAAAACCTTTCCTTTGAAAAATTTCTACGATCCTGCCATGTAATATCCTATGATTCCATCCTAAGTTTTCCATGATACCGTCCTTCCTAATAGTTAAGGGGTCGTACACTTATTACGTAAGCAATTTTTCTGGGTTTTTCGACCCCCCCTCCCCCCATGTAAGATTTTTTTCATACAAATCAATTTTTATTTATATGGAGCGTAAGAAATTGACCAACCCCCCCTCCCCCCATAAGTGCGTACGTAATATGTGTACAGCCCCTAAATTCGATGGAAGCGGAAATACCTCGGACGTCAATCATCGCTTCTTCTGCCAGTAGCCTCGGTCTGTTGCTGCTGTTGTTGTTGTGGAGGTGCTGGATACCGATTGCTACGACAAGTGGTTGCTGAGAATTGTTACTGGATAATACTGATTGAAGTCGTTATATAATGACTGTTTGTTGAATTCATGTTCCCTTGCCACTTCTCTATTAGATTAATTATGAGTTTCATTGTAAAGATTAATAGTACGTCAATTGATTCATTGCTTTTTCTGTTCACAACTTTCTGCCATCTTTGTCAGGTTGTGCTGTTAAGATTGAACTTGCTGCCTTTTACTGATGCCGGGTAGCCAAAGAGATGTTGCACACGCGGTTGAAAGTGTTGTTAATATACCACGCGTGGTTATGATTGTAGCTCTGCCTAACGATTTTATTAATATATGCCATTTGAATGCCCAAAGTCTGTGCGCACGTCAATTAGGTAAACTCGACGAATTCAGATACTGTTTCATTAATAGCAAATTAGACTTCATTTGTGTTAGTGAAACGTGGCTAAAGGAAAATATTTCGGATACTATTGTTAATGTCGATGGTTATAAAGTTTTCAGAAATGATCGAAAATATGGAAGAGGTGGAGGGGTCTGCATATATTACAAAAATGATATATTGGGTGCCAAGTGACTGCTGCTTCAGATGCATCAACCAAAACAAATTTCTTTTGGGTGTTTTCTACTGTCCTCCAGGAGTAGACCCAAGGGTGTTAGAGCAACAGCTATCGGAACTTTCCTTAGATTACACAAACATAGCTTTAACAGGTGATTTCAATACAAATTTAAACCAAAATTGATCACGAACAATTCGTTTTGGTGATGTAATGGATAATTTCGGATTCAATTGCATTACCAATGAGTCAACTCATTTTTACCAAGGTGGAAGCTCGCTGATTGATTTATTGTTAACAAACAATTCCAATGTTGTGTCCAATTTCAATCAAGTGGCTGCTCCGGGACATTCGCAACATGATATAATTTTTGCATCACTTGCGATAAATCGTGTACAATGCTGACAGCAAAGTTTTGTCTTCGAGATTGTAAAGTTTTTATTTCGGCTGGTGCAACCGCTAGGATTTTTCCGGTTTTAGGTTTCGTAAACTACCGGATAGGTATATCGCAACTTGCGCGAGTGTTCTGTTAAAAAAAGTGCGGTTGAAGTAAAAAAGTAAAGTTGAATAATCTGGAAGTTTGCTTATGGATCCATTACGAAAATCCGGAAGAATCTTCCCTCCAATCACAAAACCGGCCGCGCACAACGACATCACCATTAGGCCGAGATTCACCGAGACTGCAACGTCGGTGTTCGAGTCCTGCGATGACGACCGTATGGACCTGCTGGGAGCTCTTTTGGTTCATGTTAATGGCAGCATGGATGGACGGAAATATACTGGAATACGCGGTGAGCTTGTTTCATGCTTCCTATTTCAATTTTTCTTGCAAAAATTCCAACGGAACTTCATCATTTGATGTTTTTCGCAATCAGTGTATTGCGTTAACACTTTTCTATGTTCGAATGATAGATGTTCAGTCGTACGAATTCTGCTATAGGAGAATGATCCTGTCTTTCGAATGTGATCAAGGAATGCAAATGCAAACATGTTTAGTGTGGGGAATGGTAAGTAATTTATGATGAATCATAAATACATTTCCAAATATTGATTGATTTCATTACTAAATACGCGCCAGGATCAAATAATTGATTTTTTATCCAGGAAGTATGAATGCACTTCAGATATCCATATGATATGTGGGTGCCCCGTAACGCTGGGTAGACACCTTTGCGTGGTGTGTTACGGTGTAAGATCTACCACGGTCACATTGTCAGCTACAGACAAATCCTGACCCAACGAATACCTTCCCCAATATCCAACTCCGTGGTACTTATGAGGGTGTCGCTGAGTCGGGGGCCTCTCGTTAAGTAAGTACTACATCAACACTTCCTTCCCCTCCAAAGTTACGGTGAAGATGAGCGTGGCCAGGAGTAGTAATCCTCATGCTTTTGTGATTTTTATCCTAGATTGAAATCAAGGACCACACCCACCTTGATTTCTGATAGCAATCTGAATAAGGATTTCAAAAGAAAAACATGAGTATCACTAGTGTCCAATCTACGAAGTACACCGTAACTATGCTATGCTATGCTAGGAAGTATGAATGCACTTCAGATATCCATATGATATGTGGGTGTAATCACGTGAGGCTTATTGTATACTACTATAGCTTCGGAATGCTTGCGTTCTTGAAATGGGCTATAGGAGTCACAATAGAGCTATCACCTTCTAGCTCCCGGATCTAAGATTCTTGCAACTATATTAAATTAAAATGGTTGTACGAATATTTTATCCAGACAGTGGGCGTTAGATTGTAATAACACACACACACACACACTTGCGATAAATCGTGTACAAACTGACCAACA
Source organism: Armigeres subalbatus (assembly GCF_024139115.2). Taxonomy (NCBI): domain Eukaryota; kingdom Metazoa; phylum Arthropoda; class Insecta; order Diptera; family Culicidae; genus Armigeres; species Armigeres subalbatus. Next base: position 12,132,494 of record NC_085139.1, on the reverse strand, counting down.
TCGCACATACAGAGATTATAACAGGACGAATCATTCCCTTCTACAAAATTCTCTCGAACATTTTGATTGGTCACTACTTTACAGTATAAGTGATTCGGGATCTGGCTCTTGATTACTTTAACAACTCTATAATTGAACTTTATGTAGGCTGACCATACATACCGTATTTAACGGGACAGTCCCGTTTTTTAGACCTTTTTGTGCTGTCCCGTCGTAATCTGAAAAATCCTCAATTTGTCCCGATCATTTTTGATCATACATAGAAAGTTTTTTTCGTCCCGATTAGAGAGATTTACCACGCTTTCTATGCCGTTCTGTATTTTCTATTGATCGACTTTTTTTCGGGAGTTTTTAACACAACCAATGATTTTTTCTGCTTATACCGGAGGCATTAAGGCTCAAGACTCCATCACAATGTTTTGAAAATTAATGACTGTATCGCTTGTTTGTAATAGTGAGGCAATTGGTACGGAAAAGTGCAGCAGCGAGAAATAAATTTTGTTTACAACTGGGGTGGGTGGAAATGGGGTGTTAAAAATATGCCAGCTGATGCATAATGTTGCCAGACTTGACGAAATGTTTATTTTATATCATAACACATGGTCACGGTGTATCAAATATATGGGTTTTTACCGGTTAAATTGTTTTTATACACCACTTGGTATGTAACAGAAGCTTATATAACATGTTTAAATATTTATTTTTGGTTTACTTGTTCAATCCGACAAACAGTAATGATTTTTTCCAATAAATAAATCTGGCAACGGTGAAGAGATGATTATTTTCTTGTGTATGCACACCTTTGTTTGCTTGTTGGCGTGGACGTGGTTGGCGTATACGTTGTATTGTTCGGATTGAATGAAGTTGCATCGCGTAGATTTTGTTCTCACCATTTTACTTATTGCGCTAGTGAATTTGAGTCTTCCGCATTTTATTGCATTCACAATACGGTCGTCAAATTTGTCTCTCACTTCAATTTTTGGAAAGCAGTTTTCGACAGTTTTTGGACGTGAAGTGAATTAATCGGTAGTCAAGATTGAATAAAAAGGTGAAACTCAGTTAGTGAATATGTTTTAGGAGTGATTAAATCAAGGAAACAGTAAGAAAAGATCAAGTGAAAAATCAAGTGCGTGTGTATGTGTTTGCTCCGAACGTTCGGAGTTAGTATGCGTTCGATAAAAATGCGAATGTCGGTCTAGGAAAAAAGCAGTTTTCGGCGTTTTTCCAGCAATTCCTCAGTAATTGTTAGTTTGGATAAGTGAAAAATTAATATGAAAATGTAATGAATATGCAATGATTGAGGTAAGTCGGCAAATAGCCCCAAAATATTGAAATTAGTTCAAAGCTTTATTAGTATTAGTGCGGATTCGAAAAAAAATCATCGTCATCGTCGGATTGATTACGGTTTATAGAGCCTTAAAATTTGGCCAATTTCATCAGTGGATTGAACGGAAGTAGTAACTTGGTTGACAAGTATTTCCTTAAAATAGGTCACGCCTCAACGTCAAATAAATGAAGCGACAGGGACAAATATTCTTATTTTAAGATGAAGTTTGTTTTACATTATTCTGTTTTAAATCTTCCGAAGTAGGTACTGTTGTTCAATGATTAGATTCTTTTCGAATCATTCAAAGTCTTTCAGAATAATTCTTATTATTTCGAAATCATCCACTGTAAAAAACGACGGCATGAAACAAATAATTTATAATAAATCAACTAAACAAAATCGAGTTTAAGGCAGTTTCAAACTGAGGGAAAATGGTCGGATTATAGGCTAGATCTAGGGTATGCTCGTACTTTAAGGCTTGTTCACACCTTAGGAACTTGTCTGCAGTCTTCCCACGAACATATGTGATGTTCAACTCAAGTACTTTTTCTTGAACTTGTGTTGAACACCGAACGCAAAAAATCGAAGTTCTCATGTACAGCATAATACGCAGTAGGGTTTATTACCCCATTCCCGGCCTAACATGCGTACGACTGCATTATTTAATTGATATTTATGACAGGAAGCAACTTTTTCTGAAATTTGTAGGCTGTATAATACTGCATTGGGGTTCACTTCTGCTTAAAAAATAGCTATTCGTGCTAAATATCGTTCAAAGAAGCTTTTATTTGATTTAAATGAACGAGGTGCAGCACTCATTTCAGTCATAGCGATTCCCAATCCGGCATACAAAAAACCAATCTCTCAACATTTTACTCTCATTCTCTCTCGGGACGGTAGAAAATGCGATGTAAACAAAAATATGCACGTTCCACGACAACAAGATGCCAGATGGTATTATTCATAATCATTTTTATTTGGTTGAGAAGATATATAAACTCATCCAAATTTCTTCCAAATACTTTAAAACAATATTTATTTCACCTTTTAAAATCGAGAGAACTATAAATAACATGATAACGTCAACATATTAGACAATTTTCCTATTAACGATGAAGGATAATTTTTATAATCCTGGCCTTTTGGCAGCACGGTGCGGCTAGTAGTTCTTGGGCCGAGGTGAATTTTTGTTCGGTTTATGAATACATTTTAAAATGTATTCTAGTATGTTTAAATAAGTTCTAGTGAAACGAATAAATAAGAATAATTGAAGTGCGGGTGTTTAGAATTATGGTGTGGTGATTAACAGCTTCATGCAATGGTTGTATCGAGCACTGTGACGATTTTCAGGTAGGTGTTTATTCGATAATACCGTTTTGTAAAAGTGGAAAGAATCACTTCGGCTCAGTGGTGTGGTATCGGAGAGTGAAATTTTGAATTCTACATTTTTATTTTCTACAATTGAATCAATTAGGAGTGAAACAAGTGATAGAAAAATATTGAGTATTGTGAAAAATAAATGGGAGACTTTTTAAAAATTATCAACCATAAACCTACAACTTCCAAACAGTTTAAATCATTAGTTTTCTGTGCAGTGAGCCGGGAACCGGGTCCATAGGCCCAAGTAGTGATTTACCCTACCTGTGAAAGCGAACTTGTACATAAGTACAAAACTGATGTATAAACTTGCGTTCAGATCTGCCTGGCAGAAAAAGGAGCAAAGGAAAAGAGCAAAATTAGTCGGGAACGTTACACGCTGATTTGGTGGTACACAGTGGATCTTAAAAAAATTCAAATTGACAACATATTTTTATATTTTTTGTGAAATTTTAGTATAGGGGTTTGTCACAGTTTGTCGTATGCATTGACTGCAAATCGTACGGAATATTTGGAATAACAAAGGATGTTAAGAAGTTTGACTGCAGCTAACAAATCACTGCACAACTTTATTTGGGAGTGCATGTTTCGGAGAAAAAGAATAGGCCTTTTCATGTGACACCGCCGAGGCTGCACTTGTTTACAACCGATGAACACGCCTGCAAGTCCGAAGCTGTCAGTTTCATAGAAGAACTGTCAATTGACGATGAAATCAGCTGTTTTTAAACGTCTCGTGAAAAGACCCATAGAAACGCACAATTATAAACACTACTCATAGCATAGACCAGCGAAATCAAATTCTATATAGCATTTTATGGGACAGATCTATTCAACCGTTTCGCTCGTGTTTATCTTTTTTGACATTTAACGGGAGCCGGTTTGTTTGGCTGTTTTTAGTTGAGCATTCCAATGGGTCGTATTTTTAATTCTACCTTTCGCTTACTAGGGTTTTAAAACCAAATTTTGCAAACGAATTTCAATACAAGTCGCTAGATCGTTTAAATCATTGCATTCTGACCATAAAATCCTAAAACAAACATAAATGAAAAGTTGAACGTTACGATCATTATTTTATGTTCGGACCTAACAGAATGTTCATGCAAAATCATACCAAAACAAAAAAAATTAAACGTAAATAATCGGGCCGCTGCGAAACGTTTCATAAAATACCTAAAGTTAGACACAATTGGTTTTTGATAAGTGAACTGTATTGAACAGAGTTGATGAATTCACTTTGCTTTGTTCAGAATCGGCAAATAAAGCAGGCAAGTTACTTAGCTTGACTTTGAATTGAATGGTCAAACAAATTGGTTCAACTCATATGTACGAAAGAAAAGTTGAAATTTTTTGGCAAATCATTTTAATTGACCTGAAATGATCAATTCACTTGGTTTGTTTAAACGTAGCATTATCCAATTTAAAATTGCAAGAATGTTAAACTCCATAAAAATATTTGAAACCTAAAACTTAAACTATGAACGCCCATCTATGTCATTTGTTTGTCTATACATAATAAGCCATTTTATGAGACAGATTCGAACAGCTGATCGAAATTTTGAGTGGAGGGCTCGGTCTTTGTTTTGGTAAATTTGCATGTATTGTCTATCCGGAATAAATTTATACCGCTTTTTATACCGAAGTTGGATTTTTCTCCAGATACAGGCAACTTTCCCAACTTCGGAAGTAGTGCGCTGGATTCGCCTAAAGATGCGCTAAACAACGCATCAATTAGTTTGACAAATAAAACTTCGGAAGAAAGTTCGGTTCGGAAGTCCCGACTTCCGAATTCTAACTTGGTGCTACGCCGACAATAAACCATCATCAATTCGTCATCATCATCATCATTTCATTTCATTTTCGCAAATGTTCCTTGAAAAATGTAAATATTAGTATTTGGTCTCCTGTAATTTGAGCTTTCTATAAAATGGCTTATTGGAGCGAAGTTAACTGATTTCGGATCGATGAATACAAAAGTTAGAGCTCTAAACCAATGTCTTTTATAAATCGGGTATGCCTTTCTCGTATACTAAGTATACGTAAAGGCTATATGTTCACTCCAAAAACAAACTTTTATAGAAGGCTCGGAGACCCATAGTGTTATATACCAATCGACTCAGCTCGACGAATTGAGGTGATGTCTGTGTGTGTGTGCGTGTGTGTGTGTGTGTGTGTGTGTGTGTGTGTGTATGTGCGCACCAAAAGAGCAAAAGTTTAGCTCACTTTTTTCAACTTATCCTCAACCAATTTACTCGCCATGTTGCATTCGACGCAGTATACTGCCCCATTGTTTCCTATTGAAAATTGGCCGATTCGGACTATGGGCTTAGAAGTTATGGCCAAAATACTTTTCCTCATAAAAAGCGCGTAAAAAGTCTAGCTCACTTTTAATGCACTTACCCTAAACGGATTCCCTCACAGCAGGCTGCGTTCGACGCAGTATCTTGCTCCATTGTTTCCTATTGAAAATTGGACGGATCGGACAATGGGCTTGGTAGTTATGGCCAAAATACTTTTTCTCATAAAAAGCGCGTAAAAAAATCTAGCTCACTTTTAATGCATTTACCCTGAACCGATTTCCTCGCAACAGGTTGCATTAGACGCAGAATCTTGTCTAATTATTTCCTATTGAAAATTGGCCCGATCGGACGATGGGCTTAGAAGTAATGCCCGAAATACTATTTTTTTACCGCACGAGAAAGGCATCATCACCGCTAGGTGGATTAATCTGGGTTTTTTTTCTTTATTTTAAGTAAACATGTTAATTTCAATTCAATGTTGAATACACAAAATCAATTATCAATTGAAATGAATGTTGAGAAATTGCAAAATAAAAAACTCGCACGCGAGTCACTTCTTCTGTCTATACCTGTTGATGCGTCAGTGAGGAGATCTCGATTGCATCGAATTATCATCAAATCGTCTAGTCTCGATGACGACATGTTCAATCGATGCTGCTCCAGCAATAGTTTCACAGTAGAAAAACAACGCTCCACTGTTACCTGAGTGACCGGTGCAGACAGAGCCACCATAGCGAGCTCGTATAACTCAGGTTCCTCGAAACGTCTGACTTCCCAATATTTCAGAATATCAGTTGAAGCTGGTAGTCTGGTTTTTGGTTGGCCAAATGAATTAACTTCACTTTGAGATCAGTTTGTGATGCGTTGTCGGAGGTTGATGCTGTGCTACACTCCTGCTCTAACATAGCCTCAAAATCGTCGAATGTGTCGTTATCTGATGTGGTCTGCTGTTAAGGCTCTGTTGACATTTTCTTCACTACTTTAAGAAGGTTGGCTACTTTGAGAACATGTTCCTGTAAGTTTAGTTTATGTGTAATACAAATAAAAAATAAAATCAAATCAAATTGAAGACAAACAGACGAAACAGCTAGCATGTCTAACAGAAAATAGTTACTAAAATAGTTACTCGGCAACCATCTAGCAATCATGTTGAAATAGCGTTGGGGTATTGTTAATAGAAGGGACTCATCTAATATGAAGCACAAACGAGAAAGGCAAAAAGATCGCATCTTGTTGTGGAATTAAAAACAATGAAATTTAAAATAACTGTTAAATTCATTATCAATGCAAAATTCAATAATGTTAAGCCTGTTTGTTTGTGGTGAATAATTTAACTATACTTAGGAGTTATTTAAGTACTTACAATGGCTTCTATCTTATCTTCCTTGGAAAAGAATGGTGAATCCAGAAAGCACCATCTTGGATCGAACAGCATAGCCGCTCTAAAAGCGTTGTTATCGACAAGCTTCTTTATACGGTTGTCGATTGCATCATTGAGACCTCGTACGAAAGGATTTTCGCAGGGAAGCTTTTTATGCTAAACTGGCATTGTTTTATTATCTTTAATAGATCGCCTATGATAATATTTTCGCTCTGCAGTGCTTTAACAGCAGAATACACACACTCAAAACCATTTTTGAAATCTTTCATACGCGCCCATGTATCGTCTGGAAGCCTAAGAGCAGAGCACTTACTACCGATCTCTTTGACTATTAGCTCGTATTTCTCAATGCTCTCCACCATATCTCATGTAGAAGACCATCTTGTTTCTACGTCAAGCTTTGGAAGCGGTATTCTGGCAATTGTGAACGATGCACGATATTTCACGCGTTTTGACGTTTTCACCATTTTTCTGATCTCTTTCAGCCACTCGTCGTTTACTGTTGATAGAGCATCCTTTACAATAAGGTTAAAAGTGTGTGCTCCACACTTAATCGCCTCAATGCAACCTTCGCTACTTGAAATAATATCGTCCGCCTTGGTAATGAGATTATCAATATCGTTATCATCTTCCATCAGTTTTCTTCCATATTCTTCATCAATTTCGTAGTCCACTTCTCCATTAATAAGGTCTGCATCTAGTAATTTGTCTTCAGAAATACTTCCCAGAGAATTCAACAGTGACAACTCTTGCTGGTCTCGAAGGATTTCTGTGCATTTGACCATATTTTTCCCATTGTCGGTAGTTGCGGCATAAACGTTTTTGATATCCAGCTTAAAGCGATCCAGAACATCGTTAATTCGCTGTTTCAATTTTTCCCCTGTCTGTCGCTCAGTCATGTCTTCAATCGACAAAATCCTCGACATAAGTTTTCCACGCTGGATAAATTGTGCTGTAATACCTAGTATTTTCCTGTTATGCCGACAAGCTCCATCAAACTTAAGACAGAACAACGTTCCCTTCATTTCTTCGGAAATTATCTCTCGGACATGCTCCGCCACGTGCTGAATCATCAGAACAATAGCATCAGCATGGTTGGGCATTCCTAAAGCTTTTGCCAGGATCCCTGCTGTCTTTTTAAAGCCGGAGCTGTCGAAAACGTTAAACGCTACTCCTTGAATTGCGGCAAGTTCAACCAATCCAGATAGAAACTCCGCTTCATCCACTTCGAGCGAAATTGTTTTCATTTTCTTCGCCTTAGGAGAATCATCTCTGTCCTGTTCCGTGGAAGGTTTGTATTTATCAATACCAACCGTTTTAGACACATCCGGATGATAAATTGCAATGTGCCGTTTCAAACTGTTCGAGGCACCTTTCAGACGACTATTGCACTTATCAATTGTACATTTAGAAAGCCCTTCATCTTCATCATACAAGAAAAAAGTATTCTTGACGTCAATCTTTTTTTTCGACATTATGATGCAAAACCTAACAGTAGAATGAATATACTAACACTAATACAATTGTTTTTGTTACTTGTTTTTAAGAACAGTTTAATCTAAATAAAAAATATATTGTTAAGGGATTTCAAGAAATATTTTTTATGAATCAGGTAGTTACAGATACACGCACACATACATATACAAATACACCGACACAATGTCATACTCCCACACTTACACAGGCCAACATGCATTTCATTCTGAAAAATGAAAGTGATATCGGTTCAAGCCTCTGTATTGCGAATATGTGTCAACAGTAGTACAAAAACCGCGAGCAGCACGAATCAGTACGAATGAATGGATGCAGCATAAAGTCACTATCGTTGCACATATCATATGGCGGCTGCGCTTTCAACATATACGGAAACGGTTCGGCACTTCATCTCATAGGTCCCATTACCATCCCATCGAAAACAGAGCAATGAAAAGGAATTTGATTTGTTTTTATTTTATTTTTGTGATTTTTTTTCAGCCGTGAGCACGCATGTTAGCAAAAATAAGCGACAAGATTGGTGCTGCATTTTTCTGTTTTGCGATGAGATGAATATATGGTCAATGAGATGGAAATGGAACAGTTCCCCTAATTCCGCTAAACAATTTCTGCAGCTTAACATTATGAAGAAATCAGTCGAAGTTACGAAAACATTACGACCATAATTTTGCAAATCATTTATTTAGGTACTATATGTTTCACTTACCGGTGAAAACCAGTTTCTCAATAATCACTAAAACCTAAAAAATCACTAAAAAGGTGCAAAACAACGAAATCCTTTCTCTTAATTATAATATTTAACAAAGTCACTTCAACAGCACGTCAGTGAAGAACAGCGGAAAAAAAAACGAATACGCCAGAAACATACTTGTGTACTGTACATAAGTACAAAATGCTACTCGAACGTCTGTTTGGGTACAAGTATACATTCGTGCGTATCTGTATAAACACGAAGTGCGGGTACAAACAGAGTGTATGTACAGCTGTACTCAGCGTGTTTGCTGTTCATTTGGGAAGACTGCTTGTCTGTTAATTTCGCTTCCATATGTGTGGACGAGATTTATAGGATTCCGTTATGGAAATAAGAAATTCGGCTCGATTTAAAATACAATCCGGCGGAAATCTCCGAGAGTCCGAGCTTTAAACCAGGCAATAAGCCAGGATTTTTTACCTTTCCGCGACGAAATTGCATGAGTCCCGCGGGGAACACTTGGGACAAAACCAATTAACAATATTCCCGAAGTGTGAGGCTACTTTAAGCGTAATTAAGCATCAGTTTCGATCGAAAAGGACTGTGAATTTATTAGATTGGTACTTTGACTATTGTTTGTTATTTTTAAATGTTCAGAATTGGAAAAGCTTTTGATATTGGTCGGTCAATAACAAAACCTTAATGCATGTGTAAGAGCAGATAAAAATAAAATATTAAAATTCACATTTTTTATATTCCTTCGGGGTTTTTTGTCTGCTTTCCATTGAAGAGAGAAATATTTGTAGTTTAGTATTTTTCCACAACTAACTTAGAATACAAAGTTATGGTCGTGAATAATTCCTTCTAATATATTTCTAATTTCTTACAAGAAAAATGAAAATTAAGCCCATTAATTTTGCAATTTACACAGCTCTTGAATTTTATCACAAGGTTTTTTGACATATCCCGTTTTGCAAGCGTGTTTGTCCCGTTTTTTCACCGAAATGATCTGGTCAGCCTAACTTTATGAAAATTGTGTCCCACTTCGTGTGACCAGCTCGAAACCAAAGGCACCATGGTTCAACGATGACATTTTAAATGCTATGATTGTGAGGAATATAGCATATTCCGAACTATATGTGTGCTAACTTGTAAAGATCGTCATCTAGCAAGGATATGTGAAAAAAAGCAAAAAAAAAATTAAGGTTGTTGATTCAAATAACAAAATAGATTTCGACCACACTAGTGAATTAATTTCAATTTTTACTTTGGAGATAACATTACTCTTGAACCTAATTCCTACTGAATACCTCCTCTTAATCCAGGTGGTTTTAGTTTAACACCCTGTAACGAACTCGATGTAGCGACTGCAATTTTTTCCATTTCATCGAAGCGGTTGGCTTAGATGGAGTACCCTTAAAAATTATCAAGATAATTCTGCCATATGTGATATCTCCTATTACTTATCTCTTTAAGTAATGAATAAAAAAAATGAATAAAAAATGAATAATTTTGCGTCAAAGTTTCCCCGTTCACGGAAATGTGCCAAAGTCATTCCTATACGCAAAAACCCTGATTAATCCACCTAGCGGAGTTGGTGCCTTTCTCGTGTAAAAAAAAACTTAAATATGAGTGTTTTTTAGCGTGTTTTGCGCATAGAAAATAGTATTTTGGCTATAACTTCTGATCCCATAGTCCAATCTGGTCAATTGTCAATCGCAAATAATGCGACAGAATGTCGAATGGAACTTGTTGCGAGTAATGCGGCCAATGCTAAGTTCCAAAAAGTGTGTTTACAAAATGACATGACATCGATGAAATTTTTTTCTGCTGATAGGTATTTCAATTATCTTACTTTTCTGGGAATAATGTTCCTGTGACATTTTCAAGGAAAAAAAGTTTTCCTAACAAATTTTTTTTTCATGTCCATATTGAGTGAAAATATATTGGCGTGTTTTAAGCCTACAGTGCTAAATATAGGTTCAGCAGCCTATCATCAACCAACGACACATTTTGGACGTATGAAAATTTGTTTAGGAAGCAATTTAGCATAATCTAACATTAATGTGGACCAACATTTGAAAAGGGCGTATATTTTCCTAGACTTCTTATATCAATGTTGCACACAAATGACTAGAATTACAAAATTTTGATGTTTGATGGATATTGTAAATTTGTCTAAACTGCAAAATCTGATACATAAGAGAGCGTTTCGTTCACCGAGAAAATAAATCAATGAATGTAAAGATTAAAATTGGTTTAGTAAGAGGAATCCCTCCTTCGAAAATGCCTTCATGAGTTCTTACCGAAATTTTTTCATCAACTCCTTCTGATTTTTTTAGTGTTTGTTGTTTATTTATTTGTTTTATTTTTCCGAAAATTTAAAGGCATTTTTAAACGAGAGTCTGAATGGATGAATGGGGTGCTTTTGGAAACGCGAGTGTATTAAGTTTTTGATTCAGTGAATCCTGTCCTTAACTCAAGATAAGATTGTTTACACAGATAGAAAAATGTATTGAAATATGCACATAAATGGAATGCCATTATCAGCGTAATTCCACACGTGATATAGCCAAAATGTATACAATATTTGACGTGAACCGTCAACATTGTATGCAAGTTGTTAGCAAACTTAGAAAGTTAGAAAGAGTGCCATCTCCGCATAGAATAGAGTAAAATTCCGGATGTCTAGTTTAACATGCTGTTTACTTTTAATTATTTGAATAATTAAAAAACCTGGGTTACACATTATTTGCCTTCATGTACTGAGTACATCTGTATCCCCCTTCCGCCTAGGAAAAAGTGATGCATATTTGTATCAAACCTTCCGTTCAGTTACGTATTGCTAGAAAAATAGTGAAAGATGATAAGTGAATAGTGAGGAGTGAAATTTAAAATTTAAAGATTAAAAATTTAAAGATTTAAAAATTTAAAAATTTAAAAATTCAAAAATTGAGAAAAATTAAAATTTAAAAATAAAATTTAAAATTTAAAAATTTAAAATTTAAAGGTTTGAAAACGTAAAATTTAAAAATTTAAAATTTACAATTTGAAAATTAAAATTTAGAGATTTAAAAAAAAATATTAATTTAAAAATTTAAAATTTTAAATAAAATTTAAAATTTAAAATTTTAAAATTTTGGAATTTAAAATTTTAGAATTTTAAAATTTTAAAATATTAAAATTTAGAAATTAACAAATTAAAAATTAAAAAATTTAAAATTTGAAATTTGAAAATTTTAAAATAAAAATTTCAAAGTTTAAAATTTAAAATAAAATTTTAAAAATTTTAAAATTTAAAAATTTAAAAATTAAAAATTTAAAAATTTAAAAATTTCAAAATTTAAAATTTTAAAATTAATTTAAAATTTAAAATTAAATTTAAAAATTTAAAATTTAAAAATTTAAAAGATTTCAAAATTTAAAATCTAAATTCAAAAATTTAAATATTAAAAATTTAAAAATTTAAAATTTAAAAATTAAATTAAAAATTTAAAATTTAAAGATTTAAAAATTTTAAAAAAATAAAATTTAAAAATTAAAAATTAAAATTCGAAATTTAAAATTTAAAAATTGAAAATTTAGGATTTTAAAATTTAAAATGTAAAATTTAAAACTTAAAATTTAAAAATGAAAATTTAAAATTTGAAAATAAAACTTAAAATTTAAAATTTGAAATAAAAATTTTAAAATTTTAAATTTAAAATTTAAAATTAAAAAAATTAAAATGATTTATTCAGCCAAATGATCTTTTCTGCCAAATATCATATTCAGCAAGTGAACTATTCGACAAAATGAACTATTCAGGCAAATGACCCTATTCGGCCTGACCTATACCATTTCGACTATATGACCTTCGGCCAAATGACTTTCGGCTAATGTTCTGTTCGGCCAAATGGCATATTTGACCAAACTACTTTTGGCCTAGCTGCCTTCAGTGAAATGACTTCGGCAAACGGCTATCCCCGATTAGAATGTAACAAACTTATCATAATGTGTAAATCATTTAGAAAATAACCTGCTGTTAATCTTTAACATACAATATACAATATTCAATTTAGTCACAGAGTCGATGGCGTAGCACGATTGATTTTAGACATAACTCCCCAGAGACAACATTTTAGAATTTTTTTCACAAAAAAATGTTCAAAAACCCTCCAGACCAATTTTTTGGCTACGCCACTGCACAGAGTGCCGCTGAATCGCGTTTTTCATGACGACATTTCGGGTATTTTGAGTTCCAAAAAACTCAGGAAAATATTATCCAGCCTGTACGACCTTGCATTGTTGTTTGGTCAAATCTTCCACATCGCAGAATCATTATTTGACTCAACAAATTATTCGAAATAAAAAAAATCGGGTTTATAAATTGAATAGTTTTATCAAAATTAGAAATGCAACTGATTTGCACGGCTAGCTGTCATCTAATGCATCGCAATTATTGCCCAAAGGAACCATTAGCTTGGCCATTATTCACCTGCTCAACCATGAAACCGCTATTGACCAAAGAAAGGGGCACTTCAATGGTCATTTTTCCACTAATTTATCTCATCTCACTAACCGCATTCGTCGTTTGCATCTTCATTCGCTGTACGTCGCGTCGCCGCCGATCAGATTAGCACCGAAATGGATTGCTTGGATCCCGCCGGCTGATGATTATTTGCTCACCGGCTCATCGCTCATTTGCCTCCTGCGCTGCGGTTATTCAAATGATCCGTTCCCTTCCAGCCGGAGAGGTTTCTCTCCACTACTCCTGCTCCTCCGATTACGGTGTAAAACTAATGACATTATGACGATTAGTCTTACTCGTGATTGTTTTTTTTCTCATTCGCTCTCCACTGTGATGATAAATCGCTTACACTTATTCTCGCCAAGGAAGGGAACAGCGCAAATTTATATTTGTCGCATCTCTATTACTCTCACAACACTCGCGCCGTGAAATGAATGAAGAAACAACTTTGTACTTTTTTCACACCCAGCCGAACCAGACCGACTCTATTCGTCTGAGAAGTTGTGTCGATGGGGTTTTTTCGAGCTTGACGGTAATGATTGCCCGCGCAGGGGTGTGGGGTCTCTCTCTCAGAAATTATCCCTACTTATTCAAGTAAATTGAAAATTAAACACTTTTCTATTTAACGATGTTTGATTTCTTCGAAGAGAACACGAGAGGTGGGAAAACAAAGAATGACTCCATACTTCTTTGGGTCCGACAACTGCTCAAACAAAGAAGCTTTGGAATGAAAAGAGATTCTTCGCTTCCTCTCTAGTCTATACGAGTATAATTACTACTAAATGAAGAATATTTCATACGGTGAAGACAAATCTTACAATCTCTTGTTGGACTGCGTGATAAAGACGTGATGAAGTTATCTTGCAGAAGAAGACTACCGCCGTCGCTCATAATTGCATTGTTTGAACAACCTTTTTCCTCCAGTCCCAGCGGCGTTTAATTACACGAAAAACGGCCACTGCAGTTTGTTTCCGTGTTCCATAATGAAGCCATTTTGCAATTAATCAACGCTCCATGCCATCAATTAGCCGCTCCTGGGAACGCTGTTTGACAGTTCGGTCAGGGTTGCCACTTCATGGCGGTGCATAGAACCGAACCATCGCAACCGTTGCCAGGTGACAAATAAATAATTATCAAACCACATTTCTCACCCTTGTTTCGACTGCTCACCTTGCTCACCTCCGCAGATGGCTGTCACGATGACGAACGAAACCTCCGGCTCGTCGGCGATGACCCCGTGCAGCGGTCTGGAAATGCGAATCCAGTGCCTGGGCTCGAGCTGCGTCTGTCAGACCGGTTTCACGGGGCCCTTCTGTCAACGCACAGAAGTGTTTGCTTTAGGATTTCGGGAAGGACGACCGTTCTAACTCATGTTTGTCTCTCCTGTGCCACCATTACAGATGTCAACGAGTGCTTTTCGAATCCGTGCAAAACAGTGGGATTTGCATCGACGGGGATCGGATTACACGTGCGAGTGTCCCCGAGATGGGGGAAGAACTGCGCAGACCGTGCGGTGCAGTGCCTTCCCGGACAGTCCTGAATGTGGTCCTGCATCTTGTCGCCAATTTCAGCATATCCGCAGTGTAGATGTTCGCTCGGATGGGTGGCCCGTTCTGTGCGACCGGTCGATCAGTGCCAAGGTCAGCCGTGCCACAATGGTGGAACGTGCGAGTCCGGCCCAGGTGGTTCCGATGCCTTTGCGCGCGGGGTTTCTCCGGTCCGGATTGTCGAATCAACGTGAACGAGTGTTCCCCACAGCCTTGTCTTGGGGGAGCCACCTGCAAGGACGGAATCGGAGGATTCACGTGCCTTTGCCCCGTTGGACGAAGAGGCGTTCGTTGCGAAATTTGTAAGTATTTAGCACCTAATTCTATTGGAGTATTGTTTACTGAATTAGTTTGTCATCTACAGTGCTTTCGGACCCCTCGTCAGTGTGTTCAAACACGACAACCAACTCGCCTTATGACCCTTGGTGACAAGTGACTCTCCAACTCCTGCTACGATTATCGATGAGGCAACTGCAACTCATGTGTTTTGCTGTCACGAAAGCCTCGCTGTTCGAACATGGTGCGGGCTGCGGAACTGCTTGAACAAGAACCTTTCAGACGGTGCCTGTGAAAGTCATCAAGTTTGTGTGCGGCTGCGCAGGAGGTTGCTTGGCGCCACCATACCCACCCGTGGAGACTGTCGGACATTCGAGCCATCACGGAGGGTTGCTCCTCCACGAATTCCAGCGCCTATTGACTGTTGGCCAAATCAGGTAAGATCAAGTAACTCAGGCATTCAAACTCGACAAAACTAACTTAAAATTAATTTTCCCAATTAGGCCACCCTCGGAACGCATTGTGCTCGAATATCAATCCTACTGGAGCTGAATCGACTGTCACGAGGCACTTCCGTCGATGGAATGTGCCACCTTCTGCGACTGCAGCTAGGTGAAAAAGCGTCAAGTCCCTCAATCGATGTTACGGTGTTTGTCGTGGTGATGTGCGATCTCAAAACCGGCACCAACGATACCATCGAAGTAACTCTGGTAAGTTCCGTTGCTCGCGTTATAATCATCACTTGCCCTAACCATACCCTCTCTTCCGGTCTTTTCCTTCTTCTACAGTCAACTCCTACAGATACCAGCAACATCCTCCAGTCCTCTGACGGAAGCGGTCAGGCTTCTGGCGGAGATTCTTTCGCGCCAACAGGGCGTCCAGAACGACTCCTTCCAGCTGGACGTGGCCGAGGCAGCTCCATTGACGTCTATCCTGGAAGTCAAGGTAGAAACCGCGCTGATCAACGAAACTACCGCCGGATCGAACTACCTGATCGCCATTGGATTCGGCATTGCCATAGTGGCGTTGTGCGTGGGGGCATTCGTAGCGCTCTGTCTGGCGCAGAAACTCCAGAGACAGCGGTTTCGGAACGAATCTGACTCCTCCATGGACCTCGCTGGAGTCGAGGAGGAGAAGAGACAACAATCTTCAGAACGAGGAAAACTTCCGGAGGTACCAACCCCTGAAAGGGCGTGCAAGCTCGTTGCGAGGTGCCATGGAGTTAAGTCTCAACCCGCGCCGGAGATCACAAATTGCCGGCAGGTATGTCACTCGATCACAGCAGCTTTATCCAGCTGTGGCAACGATTCCGAGTTCGAGAAAGACTCCGACAAGCAGAAAACGGCTAACCGGAACTCGCACATTCTGCACAAAACGCAAAATTCCGACATCACCAGAACATCGTCAGCTCCATCGAGGCCAACACAAGACTTTGGCAAGCGAAGCATCAACGAGCACACGGCGCCCAGCAGCATCGTGTTTCCGCCGCCAGCAGTGCCTCAGTAGTGCCCGCGAACGGTGGCGCAGTAGTGGTAAGTAGCGTAGCAACGGCACCCAGCAGTACAGCGCCGATTGCTACGATCGATTCCGATGTTCTCACTGTACATGTGTAAGTGTGGCGCCCAGTGCCTGCTAGATAAGGTCGATTTATTTTTCGAAACGCTCTTAATTCTCTCATTAGCTGAGCAATACGGAAAAGTGAGATTCTCATTTTTTTTATAAATAGGACTTATTTTATTCTAGAATTTTTAAAGTATTTTTGTCTTCCCCTCACTCATACACTTTCACACGAACCGTAGACTTGTTTGTTGACATTATAGTGCTTGCATTGTGTAAATATAGGAAATACGAAGTTGACGATACGCGAACTGTGGGGCGAGTGCATTTTCCGTACTTTGAAAAGCAGAAGAATGCGACATTTGAAGTCGCAGAACGTGTACAGTTTTATGTAATGTGATATTAAATAAGAAGAAGCAATATAATTCTTTAGGTTGAACGAAGGAATGACTTGAATAAGCGAAATCCAGAAATAACAATATTTATAGCAAAAGCAACTTATACTTAAAATGGAAACAAACTCGATTAGTTGGGAAAACTGTATCCGTCGAAATGATTTTAAAGCAACGCATAAACAGATCAGCGCATTCACAACCACAAACACTAATTTAACTCGAAACACATAGTCGCTAAGAATCTCAGAACGAATAGAAAATGTGAAGTTTATACTAAATAAAATGGTTCCTTGTTGTTTACGATCGTTTTAGTCTAAATATTCTTGAAAAGTTTAAAACGAAAGGAAAACGCAGAACATTCTTGTACAGAGTTTAATGATTATTTCTTCAGTAGAGAAGATTTTCTATTTTGAGACCTAATAGCAGATAAACGATAGCCAGAACGTACTCAAGCCCATAGCGAAGCGAATTGTAGATAGCGAAAGGAAACAACGTGAGCCTATTGACAGATCACATCGGCGGACAATCTGACTGTGATTGAGATCAATATTTTCATTTTAACACTTTGAACGACGTTCGACCGAATCGAACGCCGTCGCAAACAATAGCTGAACGAATTCCGATCAAAGGGTGGCGTATTTGCCACCGCATGTAAATAACACTGTAAAAGATGCATTTTAAGAGTTAGAATATTTTTTATTTGTTTACACATCCAAGCCAGCTAGAAAAAGATCGAAGCGAAGAATAAAAAATCATCGGATCTGAATGTCAGATACTATCTAGGGAGCAGATTATTTTCTCTCATTCCAATTATGGTACTTAATAAAGGAAGCTCATTCCACAATATTACAGCGCAGAGTGCTGAAGAAAATCCGTGTGTGAAAAGAAAAGGAGGCAATAAAAATTATTTTCTGAAATGAAGAAGACTGTTTTTATTTTGGCTCTATATTCTTCAATCACTGAACGCTTGCTGGTATAGTGTGGCGATGGTGTGGTCGTTTAGCTGATTGCGGTTCCGTTTTTCCCAGCTTCGCCTTGTCTCAATCTTTATTTTCCATCTGGCTTCCCGTTCGTGATTGTTGGTTGGTGAGTATTTTTCCCTCGTTCTAGTCTTTTCTCGAGTTGGATATTTCATAATTGGCAACCTGTTTGGCGCTACAAGCTGGTGGTTCGTCGGACGGTTGTTGACTTGCGGTTAGTTGGAGGCAGTGCGATTTACCGTCGTACAATGCTTGAATGTTGGTTTGGGTTGAGTTAAAGTGTCTGTACCAAGGTCTTCAACATTATCACTCCTATAACAATATTTTTCAAATGCAAAAAAAAACAATTGGTATAAACTTTTAAATTGGATTTCAAATCGATTCTGTCCCAACCCAATTCGATTTCTGTCCTAGATAGGGATCTTCACGGTGAGAATCGACGCACGTGGCATGAGTATCAATGAGCAACATGCAACGTGTACATTTATGGAATAACAACAGAATTGTAGGCTCAAGCAATGCAAAACCATTTAAATGTGATGTAATAAAACTCAATCAGTGTTGTTGTGCATATATCTATAGGACTACGTCTGTCTTTTCTATGTTATGGTACCTTTGCGATTGCAAAAATGATAGACTTTGAACGTTGATATTCAGACTTTTCTCGAAGGAATTTTAATATTTTTAACCATCCGATCAAGGTAGAGTCAACGCTTCATTGTATTGTTTTAAAATACAGATTTTTAACTTTCTTATTGAAAATAGCAAATAATTTAGAAATAGTAAAACAACCCACCCCGTGCATGCATCGCAAGTACAGACATCAAAATCAAACATCTTGCGGTTTGAAGCGGAGTGGAAACAGAAGCACGATGGCACTGACAGCATTTTGAACGGAAAACCATCGCGTTGATGGTGGTCGTCGGCGTCGGTGGTCATCTTTACTTCAACGAAGCACCATTTATATGTAAAGAAAGGGTTGATTACAAAATGTCGTCTGTTGCGATCCTCGTGATGCTGAAAATTTATTCCAAATGATGGCGTCGTACTGAAAAGTCATCGAATTGGGTTTCAGTTAGTTATTGGAAAGGCACAAGGGGAAAAAAATGGTTCTTCTCAGGACCAGTATTTTCTGGAAAGAAAAAGTTGATTGCAAAAATGGATTATTTCGGTGGCATCGGCGTTTGGCGTGGTATCTTGGTTGCTGTGAGTGATTCCATCCGTTCAAATGAATTTTTTGCATCATATCCCTTCCGTTGAGCGCTTGTGATTCTGCTACCGAAGGTAACTTTTGCCGTCGCCAAACGTTTAACCTTCTTCGGATATGTAAGTGTTTGGTTTTTAATTGTTGTATCGAAGAGATTTTGTATTTCAATAATCGTAAATGTGATGACAGGATGTTTTGTGTGAGTTTGAAGGTTTTTCCAGAAGGGGCCCACTTGGCATACAAGTAGATAGCCACTAAAACAACCTTAACTACCAACCACAAACCAACACCCACCAGGAGCTGCGGGATGAGGTTGGGGCAGCCTGATGGGTTGCACTGGGTGGCACGAAAAGGATGGAGACTATGAAAGTCGATGACCGGAGATGGGGTCATGAACCTTGGGGCTGATTGGTCTGGGACAAGTCGTTCTTACCCGGCAGTTGTGAACAAGACTAGATGTGCGAAGCGCTAATTAGAACTCTAAATACAAACATTTTAAGTTACCAGATTGTGAGCAGAGGAGGAAAATCAGGCAACCCCACATCTCCAGGCAACTTGCGGAATGCCTGTATTGTGATCGTTTTTGTGATACGTGATTTCCGCTTCAATCAAATTGGGATCCCGTTGTTCCACCGTGGTGTCGCTTATTCCGACCGCTGTATCTGATGACGGCCCAGTTTTCAGGGAGTCCGATCGTCCTAGAACCCCTTCGCGGGTGAGATTCCGGCACCGTTAATCGCCGAGGACCGATCCGTCAACATATCGGTAGTCTAGGACGCGCAGCTGGATCGTCAACTATCCGCCGACGAACCCTTGGTACCCGACGCGGAACGTGACCGAACGTGGTCAAGCCATCCGTAGAGACAGAGAGAACAGAAACCGGAAAAGGAGAGGAAGTGGTTGTGGAGTGAAGGAAGGGCCCACGCTTGTAAGGTTAGCTAATGGATAAGGAAGTGGGAGGAAAGTTAGAAGGAGTATAGCCAATAAAAGCGTGAAATTAGATGAAAAGTGCTGGTAGGCTATTCAAGTGCGAAAATTCCCTGTCCGTGGTAAACTTACGAGAGTGTGAACCCTGGGCAGTTGATTTGGGGAGTCTCGGAAGTGCTCCCGGTTGCTAGACGCAATTACAGATATTAGAAAAACTTACGAATAAGATGTTAGGGTCATATTGACCCAGAAATGTATAGAAAATTATTTTGAGCTTTTAGTGGAATGTTTTCACCTGTCAGAGTTTATACAATCCCATTAGATTCCACCACTTAATTGTATCTTGACAGATACGTATTTCGACCTCAAAAGTAAGGCCGTCTTCATTGTACTCGATTTAGAGCTCCCCACAACTTGACATTTGGCCTTAGTTTCGCTACCCACTTGCAAATCGCAAATTTTTACAAAATGTGTATCTTAAGTAATATTTTAGTATATAAAAATTAAAATTGTTCTTTCCAAATACATACGATGCAAGATCTACTCATAACCGATATTGAGCTATCAAGACAATATTATTATAGTTCTTGGGACTATAATCTACCGAGCATAACGTGGATCAATTCATCTAATGGCTATCTTTATCCGGACCTGATCACTCTTCTTTACACAACGGGCAGTAAATCGACAGCTAAAGCTCAGCAGCACTAGTTCAGTTAATTCCATCGCCAACGAGGATAATAATACAACGACCTCTGGCGACAAAGCTCAGCTATATCTTCATCAGTTACACCTGCGCCACTAGTCAAATCAGTCACTGCTCGTCATGGTGAACCGCGGTTTGAACATGATTAATTCAACGACTCTCATGAATCCATATTCTTATATTTTCGCAAAGCCAACCATCATAATATCGGTGAGCTAATGTCTTCTATCGATTGGCATAACATTCTGGATCTAGAAGATGTGAATATCGCAGCGCAAACATTGGCGTATGTCTTGATCAACACGTGCCGAAGAAAGTCTGTCGTAAGGTAACAGTTCTTCATGGTACTCGAGCTCGCTGCGACGTTTGAAAACTACTAAAAAGCTGCTTTGGGGGAGTTAACCAAGCAAAGTTCGGTCTCATTTCGGAACCATTATGTAAGGCTCAACTATGAGTGCGGAGCGATAAGGTGTTACTCTCAACATCAGCTTCATAATGATATGAAATGCTAATATCATCTTCAAACTTAGACGACATGTTCATGATAGAATCAGCTTAATATCCAACGCAACCTCAAGTCATCATCAAACGCTTCTGGCAAAATGTCAACGACAGCACGCAAGAATTTGGATTACCTTCATCCATGGCGCTCAACAACAACACGGCATTTACGACCCAGGACATCTGTTCGTTTTTCTCCGAAAAGTTCTCGAGCGTGTTCTCAAATGCGGTATTATCAGCGTGGAATGAGAATGCTATGAACACTGCACCGACCTCAACCAAACACTTGGCACCATTGCCATTGATGTTACGATGGTTATCAGCGCTTCTTCCCGACCCAAACGTGGCTTTCTCCGGGACCCAATGGATTTCCTCGGTTGTTCTGAAAGACATATGGATGTTCTGGTGACCCGATCTTCTTATCTTTCAAGCATCTATCCAGTGGTCATTTCCTGCTTGCTGGAAAACTGCAAACATGTTTCGGTACACAAGAAAGGCAACAAACGTGACATTAAGAACTACCGTGGTATCACTTCTTTAAATGCGGTTTCAAAATTATTCGAGCTGGTGATTTTGGAGCCACTTGAGGCCATTGCAAACCATTTCTCAGCAACGACCAACATGCTTTACACCCGGAGCGATCGACAGCTACTTGCTCTGCTTGAATTCCTATATAACCGATAGTATGGTTCAACGTGCACAGGCGGATTTGATCTACACGGACCTGGCCGCTGCATGAGCATGAGCATGAGCAGGATAACCGTACAATTCGTATTGCTACTCCGTGATTGACTAGAACTTGCGAAATTGCAGAGAACCAATTGAATGGAGCGGTTTTAGCTATCATTTTCAATGTGCAAATTTCGGAAATTCAATGCATTTTACTAAGTCAATGCACCGGCCACGTCCTTACGGTCATCAAGGGAAGGAAGGATTATTAGTTCAACTCTCGTTGCTACTAGAGACCAGTATACCTCTGCATCTCCACGATAGTCTTAGGATAGGATATTGTGTTGTATGAAGGGATATATTATCTGGATTCACTTTTAAGTGATGCGATCTATGGGATAGAATATATGAATGAGAATTAGAAGTACTAGAGTAATGAGAAAGTATAAAGTGAATTTTTAAAATTAGAATTTGAATGCTATTAGTTCTAATACCACACACGTCTACCACACCATCGCTACCGCACATTAACCTCACACATTCTTACTTATGAGGCCTGCACGAGCATAGCAGTATATAGCATTCGTATGCAGGTACAAATGAATACCAATCTATTTTTACATTTTTTACTGCTACTAAGTAACAGGCAGCTTTTATAACAATTCTATATTTAGATCATCTTGCTAGCAAGAGAATTTGATTTACAAGAGATTGAGTTATATGATTAACGAAATTATCTAATAGGAAATTGAAAGGGCCAGGATCAAACCCTTAATCTCCTGCTTATGAGGCAGAAGCAGTGACACAAGGCCACCAAGCACCCTTTCTACACGGACCTGGCCGCTGCATTCGATAAAGTGAACCACGATATTACGATTGCAAAAGGAAGAAGTTCGCATTAACGGTTGTTTTCTAAGATGGTTTCTTCTACCTCAAACACGCTAAGACTGTGTTGTAATCGGAGATTACCAGGCACCCAGTTTTATTTTAACATCATTTTGACCTCAAGGTAGCCACTTGGGTCCGTTCCTGTTCCTACTGTACTTCAACGACATGCATCTAGCTCTGAAGGCTCCACGACTATCACCTGAAATGTTTTTGTCTTATTCGCTCTACTGAAGATTGCTTTCTCCAGCAACAGCTTGCAGTGTTCGCTGATTGTGCAGGCTCAACCGTATGATGGTACACCAAAGAGATGTTCAGTAATTTCTTTTCACGGAAAAAATCTGTTGCTTTAATTATCATTTACTGAATGGGAAATAGAACGCGTTGGCCATATCAAGGGTTTGGAAGTAATTATGGATTCACTCCACATTTAAACAGCATGTATCGTACGTTGTGGACAAGACTCTCATTCTCTCGATTTGCATTTCAGAATAGCAAAAAAAAAATACTGACATCTATTGCCTAAAAGTGTTATACTGCTTCTTATCGCGTTCCATCTTAGAATATTGTTCTGAGGTATGGAGCCCAAACTACAACAACGGCGTTGAAAGAGAGTCTGTACAGCAAGGTTTTGCGCTTCGCACTACATAAGCTACTGGAGAAACCCTGTTCAACTGCCGAGCTACCACGATCGTTGTCAACTAATTCACCTGGAGCCCTGCATGTGCGTATGAATACGGCGAGGGCTTTGTTATTGCTGACGCCCTTCAAGGTCGCATCGCTTCTTGGGCAAGTGAACATCAACCCCTTGGTCTTTGAGAAATAACTCCTTTTCCTTACCGTTTCAACGTACCAATTACAGCATGTTCGGTGCGATGACTGGACTGCCTTCTCGTAAAGTTCTACGATTCTGTTTATTTTTGTAACATGTTTTCTTTTCGCTCGACTGTAGTATTAGGCTTATTTAGAAATATTTGGCTTCGAGTGTTGGAGGAATTCAAAACTATGTTTTAATCTAGAAAAGATTAAGGAAAAGATTAAAATCATATTTTCAATTCCTCCAAGACTGCGAAGCAAATATTTCCTAAATAAGCTTTTTGTATATGTTAAACCGCTTGAATATTAGTTATTGTTATTTAACATCATTTGGGCTGTAGGATGCCTGTGGATATACATATAAATAAG
The DNA here is from genome assembly GCF_024139115.2 of Armigeres subalbatus. NCBI lineage: Eukaryota > Metazoa > Arthropoda > Insecta > Diptera > Culicidae > Armigeres > Armigeres subalbatus. Next base: position 12,108,582 of record NC_085139.1, on the reverse strand, counting down.
TAACTTCTACGTATTAACCTACAAGGTTTAGGATGAGTATCCAATGTTATAGCTCCTATTAGGCCAAGGCGTTTCAATCAAGGCCCTTTCGTTTGTATAGATTAAACGACTTCTTCAGCGCGGGGAAGATTAATTAAACCGGTACCAGCGAAAGTGGTACATAAACCAGTTTGTCAATTTTGTGTTTTTACACCAGCGGCTTCTGTTGCGAATTTAGTGGGAATAAAAAAAGTGATTTTGGCACTAAATCTGGATATTACTTCTCTGGTATATATCACAATGGTAATTTCTTGCAGCAAAAGTGGTACATGTACAGTTCTACGTGGTTCTACCCACTAAAATCCCTAAAATCAGCTTATTATTAAGAAAATTTGACAATATGGATGTTTTGCCACAGATTTTAACCCTATTTTGAATTTTAAGATGATTTACTGCCGTTTAAAATATGTTTTAAATGTACATGTACCACTTTTGAGCAATGATTTTCGGTTTCTGTTACCTTTTGTTCCCATGAATGTGGTACATGTGCATTTTTTTCAACGAACATGAAATTTGTCAAGAAACTTCGCAAATTTCACATTACCTTTAGGCACAACAGTCATCACGTTGGTGCAGCTGAGTAATGCAAATTTGAATTTTATTTTCGAAGGTTTGGGAAAATGCGTGTCTGAAATTTACTAATGTAACATGTACCACTTTCGCTGGCACCGTTCAATTTTCAGTGCAAAACGTAAACAAACGAGCATAAATTCACACAAAAATCCAAGATGGCTGACATGAGGACGCATTGAAGACAGACAAGGCATCCTGGTTTTGATCATGGTAGATCCTTGTCTGCAAAATGCCGATTGGCAGCTTAGGGTTGCGTACTCATTTAGAACGCCTGGCACTGTTGTCCTTCTGACATCAGCTAGAGTATAAAGGTCAGGTCGGTGGCACGACCCATTTTTTAGCCAACATCTCAGTGTAAAATCATGATAGTATGTGTAGTTTACAAACATCATTTGATTCTCATTAGGATACAGAACTTCAGTGGGGTAAGTCGCGCAATGTTGGCTGCAAACAAACCTATTGTGTGAGATAGGGATGCCACCGGCTGGAAAAGGTACGTCGAGCGTCTGTCTACCAGGTGCAGCTTAAACACAGTGTTGCCACTATAAAATTTATCTTATTTATAAAGATTTTTAATATTTTTGATAAAGATACCTTTATATAAGATCAGATTTTTTGAAAAAACAACATTTTTAAAGATTTTTGGGATTTTGTGTTCTTTTTTTGTCCGATACTACAATCTAATATTTTGGCCGATAAGATAGCTTTTACTCAGTCAAATCCATTAGCCACGAGATGGCTATCGCTTGAATCAGTAGACAAAAGTAATATTGATCGTTTTCGGAGCTAATCATGTCCTTTGATCCAATCGAACTGCGACAATAATCCAACTGCTAGCGTACCTTCATCACCTCAACGATCCATGACGCCAAGCCTACTCCACTTCTTGCGGTATGTCTTACTGCTGTGTTAACAAAGTCAATCGTTTCTTCCATGGGAAAGCCCCAAATTTCAGTGAAATCAAATCACTTTTGCTGATTCTCCTTTTAATGTCTGTGAAGATGACCTCGCGAGTAAACAAAGATCTAGAGTATCGGCAGAGAACTTGGCCGGACTTATTACTGCTGAAGGAAACGCATGTAATTTTTATGTGGAGCTGGAAACAAGTAACCAAACGTTTCACTTGAATGATCTCGTTTTTAAGACAACTTAAATTTTCATTGGAGAACATTGCACCTCTGTTCGAGCCTGAAGAAGTTTCAGAAGCGGAGACACTAAAGTTGGAGAACAAGTATCGAAAGATCAGGGCCGCTATTCAACACTCAGGTCGATGAGCAGAACGATATGATGACAAGCTGGGCGAAATTACTGGGCACTAAACGATAAGAAAAGCTGGCATTTCCATTAAGAAAGTTCATCAACAATTTTCTTCTCATCCCTCATTCGTTAGCAGCTGCCGAAAAGGTGTTTTCGTAGTATACTTAAATAAAACTAATATTAGAAACTGACTAAATACCAGCACGATGGATGCATCAAAATGTTATTATAAAAGAAAGGAGGTTGCCAAAGATGGCATTAGCGTCTCAATTCAATTAAAATTCAAAAAGGCAATTTTATTTCACAAAACCTTGATGATTATAACTTTTGTGCACTTTGGTTTGCAATAAATGGGATGGCTCAAAAATACAGCCACACATAAACAGACAAACACATTGAACATTCCTTCATCAAATTCATCGTCGTACAAACACTAACGGCATCTGATTTTTCACTAAGTTGGGTAAATCATGAACCAGATGGCTAGTAAGCAAACGTCAAACGCGCGCCTCGAGTGATTATTTAAATTGACCAGTAAATCAGTGAACGATGAAAATTTCACGAGTGTTGTGTCTGTTCTTCTATGTCTCTTAACTATATCAAGATTTTTTTCAAGATTTTGCTCAAATAAAGATGAAAAAGATTTTTAACCTGAAAATAAAGGTGACGTTAGAAAATATGTGCATCACTGCAAACAGCGTCTGCCTGGTAACCATCGGCTAATAAATGGAACGCTGTATCGCGTCAGGTGACAGCAACACAAGCACGATGAAGGTAACGCGAACTCGGTAAAGGCTTACTGAACCATTCACATACCACGAAAAATGGAGAAAGAAGAAATAGATAACGTTATGTTTGTCAACCGACCCGGCGACGAATAAGGACCAAGACAGATACATCACCAGGTGTTCCAATCTGCCAATGGAAGAAAAGAAACATTTTCATGCAAATGTAAACAAGTTCGCTGTTCTCCTTAAAATCCAGAGATGGCTGAATCGTGTTTGGCAGATTAAAACACTTAGTGCGGTATTCATCTTGATAAGGATAATGATTGGAAACTCGGTACCTGGAATGTCAGGACCCCAAATGAACCTGGACGAGTGAACCTTCTGGCTCGTGAACTACAGAAAGTTGGAGTTGAGTACTTATTAACGCTCTACATGATGCTAATCGAAGAATAATTTAATTTGACTAAACGATTGGTTCGGGCATTTGATCATTCAGGTCAATGATCCATTTGGGCAAATGGTCTATTCGGGCACATAATCCATTCAGGAAAATGGTCTATTCGGGCGAATTAAATCGGTTTTATGTCATTCGGACGTTTGTGACAGAACCGGGAAGCGAGTCAACAGGCTTTAGACTTCGTGAAGGACAAGCACAATGTCCCCAATGAGGTCAAGCTACTACGACGTGCATAAAGTTCGCCGTTAAAGCAGCCGAGCACGAACAGAATGCTTTCAAAAGAAGAGCTGAAAACCCGCTGAAGAAAGGCGGAGCACAGCAGTTGGGGCACTGCGACAATGAGCAAAAAACTCGCACGGAGAAGTGAAGCAGTGAACTGCCGGTGAGAACAGGAAGACGCAAAGAAGCAGCGGAAGGAAGCAAGTCGAGGTCAAGTACGAGACACTGAAGACGCCTTACTTTTGAGGTCGAAATACGTATCTGCAAGATACAAAGCCAGAAATGTAAATGCTTAAAAACAGTCAAATTATATCGAATTACAAAGTTTATATACCGTTTGAAAAATAAACTCATCAATTTTGTGGTACGGGATGTCTGGTTCTGAAGACAATGGCCACCGAAACGACTTTCACGGGGACCTTGTCGGTCATATAAGAGAGCATAAAATCGCTCCATATATGCCTTTCGATGGCTAATTCTTCATAGATTCTCTTAAAACGGTAATGTATGTCCATGAAAGGGCTTCCGACGGAAGTGGCCTCCTCTCCTGGTACATGCAAGGTGCCCCGGGGATCCCGTAGGAGGGACATCCGTTTAGCACAAAATATGCCGTGCGCGCTTTTTCGTCATGATTTTCCACAAAATAGATGATTATGCGCTTGAAATCAATAATTGATCACATTGGCCACTCTTGGAGCCAATGAGTGCTCGGGAACCCGTAAAGAGGACATTTCTGTTTTATCACCAAATATGCCGTGCGGCGGCTCTTTCTCATGATTTTCACCAAACAGATGGTTATGCTTGAAATCGATTTGTGACCACATTGGCCCTCCTGGTACAGCAAGTGCCCTCAGGAAACCCGCAGGAGGGACATTTCGTTGCACCAAAATATAACGTGCGCGGCTCTGTCGTCATGATTTTCCTCAAAATAGATGATAATGCGCTCGAAATCGCTAAGTGACCATGGCCACTCTTGGAACCTATGAGGTTCTCTTGGGAAACCGTTGAAAGCGACATTTCCGTTTAACACCGAAATATGGCGTGCGGCGCTCTTTCGTCATGATTTCTACAAATAGATGATTATGCGCTTGAAATCGATAAGTGACCACATTGACAACGCCTGGAAGCTATGAGGGCCCCAGGAACCCGTGAAATGGGACATTTTCGTTTTAACACCGAATTATGCCTGCGGCGACTCTCTCGTGTGTTTTCCCATCAAAGAGGTGGTTATTCAGCTTGAAAATTACCACAATGGGCACTCGGACCTGAGGTGCCCCCAGAACCCCTAGAAAGGGACATTTCCGTATTAGCAACAAAATATTTTCACAGAATGAATGATTATGCCTTGAAATCGATAAGTGACCATTGGCCACTCTTGGACCAATGAGATGCCCACGGGAACCGTGAATGGTGACATTTCCGTTTTATACCGAAATGAATAAGTGGCCACATTTTCCGTTTTGGAACCTATGAAGCACCGCCGTGGAGCTCATAGGAGAGGACATTTCCGTGCTTACTCTCACTCATTAAAATGATTAGCGACCACATTGACCACTTTTGAAAACTATGAGGTGCTTCCGGGAACCTGTACATATATAGATATTTTTATCTTTCCAAGACATCCGTGTATCTCTTTCACTTTGAAATTTAATATCACCGGTGGAACACCAGGCCCATTTCGTAATTGTGGAGTGCCGCAGAAGAATCCATTGAAAGTGTCTCGCACAAAATCTCACTCACTTTTGGAACTTTTCCTCAACATGTTGCTCGCATTAAAAAGCTTTCGACGCAAAATCCTGCCCTATTGTTTCCTATGAAAATTGGCCGAATCGGACTATGGGCTCAAGTTATGGCCAAAATACTAATTCAGCACCTGCATGGGAAAATCACTTTTCTGGCACTTATGCTCATCCGATTGGCTTGCAAAGTTGCGTTCAGCAGAAAATTTTAGAATGCAAATAAAAAATATGAAAATAAGAGCTATCAAACTATTAGTGTTATATTAGACTTTTCTTATATATTTCTCACCTTTTGAACGAACGATAAAGACACCATCACCACTAAGTAGATTAATCTTGTTTTTTTTTCTATCAAATAGGTCATTCATTTCAAACTTAATATCTACAACCTACAACCGCAGGAGTCTCCGAAGGAGAGATTTTCTTTTTATATCAAAATGCGATCGGAAAACCTCAAACTTCTAGAGAGGCGATATTTAGAGACCATCGACTAATGGTAATATCGAGATGGAATAGAAAATCTGGAGAGCTGTTCAAAGGAACCATCACAGTAGCCCAGAAACTATTTTTAATTCGACTCAGTACTCAATTTCAAATGAAGAACAATTTCAAGCGCATAACTAACTTTTTGAAGACTTGTGGCAGGGTAGACAATGTGATCTAGATCGATTTCAAACGCATAACCCAAGATGAATACACAGCTAGGGGTCAGCACTATACGTAAGCACTTATGGGGGAGGGGGTCGGCCGTTTCTTACGTTCCATATAAATAAAAAATGATTTGTATGGGAAAAATCTTACATGGGGGAGAGGGGTTGAAAAACCCAGAAAATTGCTTACGTAATTAGTGTACGGCCCCTAGGTGTTTCAATGTCTCAATTTATGGACGAGAAAATGAAAAATTCATTTTCGATGCAAAACATAAACAAACCAGCTGTCATCTAAAATCCAAGATGGCTAGATCATGAATTTGGCAGATTTTAACACCTAGTGGTGTATTCATCTTGGCATAACCATCTATATGTTGGAAAACATGGTGATAGAGCTGCCGCAAGCGGCACAGTACATTTAATATAATCATGAAAATGTCCTCTCCTACGGTGCCAGGTCACCTCAAAGGTTCCAAGCAAGAGTAGACAATATCACTAATCAACTCCAAGCACATGACCATCTGTTTGGTAGAAAATAACAAAGAAAAGAGCCACCGCGGCATATTTTGGTGTTAAAATGGAAATGTACTCTTCTACGGGCTCCGGGCACCTCATGAGTTCTAAGTTGGACAATATGTCAATAATCGATTTCGAGGGCACCTATTTGGAGAAAATCACGACGAAAGAGCCGTCGCATGACATGAAGTGGCCAATGTGGCTCCAAGAGTGGCCAATGTTGTCACTTATCGATTTCAGGCGGATTATCATCTATTTTGTAGAAAATCATGACAAAAGAGCCGCCACTAGTGTAGTGCTAAAACGGAAATGTCCTCCTGCGGGTTCCGGAGCACCTTGCATGTACCAGAAGTGGCCACTTTCGTCAGCCTCTCATTACCATTACCGTTTAAGAGAATCTATGAAGAGTTAGCCATCGAAAGGCATATATGGAGCGATTGACCTTCTTTTGTAAAAGACTGTATCAAAAATTATTATCCATTGTTTTATTCGAATAAAATTGGATGAATTTTAAAATTTATTTAAAATTTCTAGATATATATTAACTCTGTTTACTTTTATGAAAATATAATTTAGAATAGTTATTGTTCACTATACCAACATTTATCCAAGCGTTTTTCTCCTAGTCGCAAATCGGAATAAATGCTTCGATATATCCAGCTTTTTACGCTAGCCATAAATCAACTATGGTAATTATATTTTGACACATGATGTGTATAGAATTTATAGCTCAATCCTAGTAGTCTTGAAATTATTACAAACGTCTGTCAAAAATTTTCACTTTATTTCAAGGTCCAAAACAAAACTAAACAATCCCGAGATCGTCGAACTCTTTTCATGTTTGTTTATACATTCAAAATTTTTCCATGATTTTAGACGATTTATTCATTCGAAGTTTTACCCAGTAGTTGCTGACGGGTTTTTTAGTGAAACTAATGCCAGAAATTCGTTGAAAAATACAATAATTCTTTGAAATGTGTATGTCCAAGAATCATTTGAGGTTTCCAGTACTCCTTTGAAACTTTCGGTATATTTTATGTAATCTTGCAATTTGGACAACTTTAAGGTTTCCTAAAAGCTTACTAGTTGC
>NC_085139.1:11985436-12101289 GCF_024139115.2 Armigeres subalbatus | reverse complement strand
GCTATTTGTGTTTTCAGGTTTTCTTCGATCAATTTAGCGTTTTTACAACAATTGGGATCTCAGTAGCCTTGCGAGCACGGCAAGGATTGCCAACTGGGATGGCGAGCTCGTTTCTCGTTCCGGTCTAGAATGTTTTTAGGTTTGACAGTGTTGACACACTCTCGACTCCTGAGCATAGTGTATCCATTGTAATTACCACACAATATATATATATATATATATATATATATATATAATATATATATATATATATACTCATGCAATTGGGACAGAGAAGTTTTAAATTAATGGCTGAGGAAATGCTAATAGAATACTAAGTTGAAAAAGCAGGCCAAGTTCCAGTTGAAATTTAGAGGCAATGAAGCAGAAGAAGACAAAAAAGATATAGAGTTTTAAAGTTAAATCTGCATTGACCAAAAATATACATGCAAATAAAATGCATGGAAGTTTTGATAGAAAAGTAAAGGAAATTTGGAACGAAGATTACTATTTAATAAATAGTTCCTTAGTGACCCATAATAGAGTGAGGAATACAGTTAAACCTCCATGAGTCGATGTTCTATGACTCGATATCGACTCATGGAAGCAAATTATGCTATATTAAAAATATTTTCTGGGCTATGTGATGGTCCCTTCAAACAGCTTCCCGAGGATTTTTATTCCACATTCGATATTTCCATGAGTCGATGGTCCTCAATATCGACTCATGGAGTTGACTGTATATCCCTTATGTCGTTCGTAATTTTGATTGTATATGCGACTTATTAGGCCTGCGTAAACCTCATGTCTCATCTGAGCGCCGTTGTGTCAGGTCTGTTTAGGGTCCCACCCAACACCAGAACTTGGCTTATGCACTTTGTGAACGCGGTCGCTTAGGGAGCCTGCTTGCAGATACATGTAGCTTTTATTGTCACTGTAAAACCCCACCACATCCTAGACAGGTAACTCGCAGTTGTACTGAGAGGTATTGTCAAGCCCTCGGACATAGTTCCTGCCCCTGCTGCCCTCACTACCTTTAAACGAGTAACAAAAGAGTTTTACATTTTGTATTGATAAGCTTTTTATCTTATCTAACGATGACATGTTCATGATAGAACTTGAGGCGAAAGTAGAATTGATAGTTCCGTTAGGATACGGCAGGCATGAAGAATGTCCATCATAAATATTGCCTCCGCTCGCTTATCATCGACTTATAAAAACATCTTCATGCTCTCGTATCCTAACGGAACTATCAATTCATACTTTCGCATCTAATTCTATCATGAACAGTAAGTCTAAGTTTGAAGATGATATTAGCATTTCCATATCATTGTGAATCGTTTAACTTCGCGTAGAAGAATACAATCAAATCATTAATTGGTGTCATTCTTCTTTTAACAATATATCAATTAAACATTTTGATAATAATTATCTACCTTGAAATATTTAGAAATAGAAATATCATTTTATAATCGAAATAGAAAAGTGATTTCATTACTACGTGAATCAAAACAAACACCCATTTGTTTTCTATTTGTTCCCATCAAATCTAATCCAGCAAAAATTAATTCTCTAATTGAAAATGCCACCTGCATGCTACAGCGCTTGTCGTGCTTGTCATTGATAAGGAAATATTTTAATTCCTTTAATGGATTCATTTGCATCGAAGTGCTCATTCCCATCACGTGTTAATTTGCAAATATATCTACATAACATCAACGTACAAATTCACAGCCATTCGTGCATCTGTCAACTTCCGCAAGCGCTTACAGCTGATACCGACGTATGTCACGTATTACCACTTGTTTGTACGGAAAGTTATCACTTCATCGGCCCCCACAACAAATAGCCAGCGATAAACCTCTCGCAATGCTGCATTGGCGGCCACGCACCATACACACACACCGCCGCTTCAACATCTATCGCGCGTATACGCGCAAACGTCATGGATTACTGTCATCTGTTTCGCCGTTCCCCGTGAGTCAAGGCTGCTGATGATGCCGATTCGTCTTCTGGGGGATTCTGGTCACAGCACCTCGTCATAATAACGAGTGCTAAATTAATGAAATCCACACATTTTTTGCGTTTAGATGGCATTGTAGAACAGAGGGAACTTTCACATGACTCATTCCAGTATGAGCGAGTTATAAGCTCAGGAAGTGTCGTTCAATGAAGGTATCGAGTGTGGCCTCTGCTGTTCTTTTCAGGGTTACTGATAAAATGTATACAAACAAACAGTCGAGGAGGCAGATGCGGAAACATGTGACACAGTGTGAGGAGCGTGCTTGTGACAGAGGTATTTCTCTGATGCTCTGTGACAGTTGTCACTACGAGTTCGGGAATGGATTTCCTTAAATTAATTCATAATGATTATTTCAGATAATTTAGTTTAGTCTATTGAACGCTGAGTTAATTTTACTTGTTATTCTTTGATGAAAGCCATGACCATTCCAGATTCAGTCCATGGACACACAAATACATACGCTATAAGATCAAACAAAAGAAGACCAAAATTTCATCCCCAAAAATTCCAATCGATCATTACTGACCTGTCCTTCAGCTTGACGTACTCAAATGCACAAAGTGACATAATTACTCTCATTACCAATGATGAACAACTTACATAACTTGTCTCAGCATTTTGCTGCTATTTTCGGTCTAAATAATCCCCAAAATTCTGCAAGGTTGCTGCGATCTGGCACCAATTTTGCACTCCACAAAGAAGAAAAATCGCACTCACTCGCGTGAAGCAGATTCCAACTTTTCTACGACCGTTCCTGTGAAGAGCAACTAGCTACTTTGCTATCCACCACCGCACTCGCTGAACCTTCGATCCAATCGAAGCCGTGTCACCCGCGCGAATCACAGGACCTTCAGGATCACCAGCAAAATCTGAAAATTTGCGCTGAAACGACGCGAAACCAAACTCACCGTACCGTTCTACTTTCTGTCTGGCGGCCGTGTTCTCGGCTTGCGTTGTCCAACCCGCCTGCTTGATATATCAATGAAGGGCGAAACGCTCCCCATTCTCGGAAGAGTTCAATCCTGCTATGAATGCCAACCGCCGAGCAATTGAGGTAACGGCGTATATGTGCGAAATCACTCTCGCGAGCGGGCGAACGGTAGTTATCCATCCTCGTTGTCATCCATAACCTCAACATCATCAGTCAGAACAGAGTTTCGCAGAACCGGTCCGAGTTGGTTTTACCAGCTGTCAGCTGGTTGGCTTCTCCGTTCGCGAAAAGGGGTTCCTAGGAGGTGCCATAGCATCACGGGGCTCAATCCCGTTCATTGAAAACTTGTTTGTTTTTGCGGTTTTCCGTTTGGGTACCTGTTTAGGCAAAATGCGTAAGAATATTCATAAAGTTGGTGTTTTTAGCAGCTTTGCGAGTGCAATATTGGCGCCCAACAAAATAGAATGGGAATAGAGTTTCACTAACTGTCAAGAACGTCATTGCATTGAGGAGTTATTGCAACATAAATGCCATCCTATGTAGTAGACTTTACAAACAGACTAACTTAAGAGCCACGCAATGAATATTTTTGCGTGTTTTGACAGTTTTCCATGAGAAAACTGTCAAACGTACATTTAGTAAGATAATTTTCTGAACATTGAACTCTTGCGATTAGGGAGAAGGGTAACTGCATTGATCGATTTCTTCTCATCGATGTTTTCTCCTCTTCAATGCTGCGAGTTTCATTTTTTTGTTTGGGGTGATAAAGGACTAACCAAAATTCCAAAATCCAAGCCTCGGCCCATTCCCCTTTGATCCCAATAAAAAAAAGGCTCTAATGATCGCTCGATAACACCTGCAGAGAAGACAAGGAGGAGGAGTTAGAGGTCACAGCTGACGAATTGATGCTATATCAAATCATCAAAAAATGATCAACGCTAAAATCTCCCAGCCACCTGGTGATAATCATCAACAATTACCTGTCGGCAAGGACATTCCGGATCTCAATCAACGGAGCGAATTCCAATGCGCACAATATCGTCACAGGCGTCCTTATGACAGTAGAAACTGGGTAATATGCATCCCGTGGAAACGACCTTTTGGCATTTTTGTGTACATTTTCGGCAGTTTTTCCAGAGTGTTCTACAGCGCATGTAGTTAGGACCTCGAATCACAATCCAGTAGTACACATTCTTGAAAATATTCCTGAAACGTCGCCAAAATGCCCAAAGGTTTTCCCTGGGGTACATATTACCCTAGTTATCCCTATCCTCGGCCCCTGTTTCAACTCGTTCGCCTGTCATGCTAGAATATCCGAAGGCGAGTCAGGAATAAGCCGAACTGAACGAAGTACTACCGAATGCGGGCGGACACACTAAGTTCGCACAATCCTAACAAGCTTCTAATAAACTTTTTTCTATGGACTACCAACAATCCATCAACCTTGGAAAATCTCTAGGTAGGGTAAATGACCCAATAGTGGAGGAACTAAGCACGTTCCACCACGGTTTGTTCGCATGCACAAAAGCTATAATTTATTTCGCTTACCTAAATTGTGCATTCGAAAGCTCCTCTTTCATATTTTTAGTAGAAAGTATTCCGATGGCAGCAGCTCCTGTCATTATTACCTAAAATGAATATTCCAATTATTAATGCAATGTTCCAATAGTTGCGATATTTTCTAATTCGTGTTCCTATAGTTGCGAATCCCATTGTTTTCATACGGGACTCGCAACTATGGGAACACTACCGCAACTATTGGTACAAGGCAGAGAAAAAATTATAGTATTTCAGTGATATTTTACCGATATTTTAGTAAATCCAAAACAGTTTTCAACTCTTTCACTAAATGACAGGTCAACTAATTGATAAACAATGTGGGTTGCTGCGTTATTTGCGTATGTTTGATAAAAACTACACTATCGCAACAATAGGAACACCCACGACTATCGGATCAGTTACCCTATGTCATTGAAAATTACTTCCCGGAATCCACAAGACATATCACTAGCTTCACGTAAAATAATTATTCATTAGGACATCCAGAGATCTTCTCGATCAGCAATTGGACATCTGATTAACTTTGAAATCCCATTTCTCTGATACACAGTTTTATGTCAGCTAATAAAAGTTTAGTGTTCGATAGCCGTGCCCTTCGCTCTTGACGAATTGTATTTTCGCTCAGCTTTTATGCATTAAATCAAAGACATAATAAATAATTTATTTATTATTCAGACTAAGGCCGAAGTGGCCTGTGCGGTATATAAGAGTCTTCTCCATTCGGTTCGGTCCATTGCTACAGGTCGCCAACCACGCAGTCTACGGAGGGTCTGCAAGTCATCTTCCACCTGATCGATCCACCTTGCCCGCTGTGCACCTCGCCTTCTTGTGCCCGTCGGATCATTGTCGAGAACCATTTTCACCGGGTTACTGTCCGACATTCTGGCTACGTGCCCGGCCCACCACAGTCGTCCGGTTTACGCGGTGTGAACGATGGATGGTTCTCCCAGCAGCTGATGCAACTCGTGGTTCATTCGCCTCCTCCACGTACCGTCCGTCATCTGCACCCCACCATAGATGGTACGCAGCACTTTCCTTTCGAAAACTCCAAGTGCGCGCTGGTCCTCCACGAGCATCGTCCAGCGTTTTGTAGATTGTCAGTTTGGTACGGCGGCGAACTCTATTCGATCGGAGCGTCTTACGGAGTCCAAAATACGTACGATTTCCAGCCACTATGCGTCTCCGAATTTCTCTGCTGGTATCATTTTCGGCAGTCACCAGTGAGCCCAAGTACACAAATTCTTCTACCACCTCGATTTCGTCACCACCGATGCAAACTCGCGGTGGGTTTCTCACATTGTCTTCTCTTGAACCTCTTCCGATCTAGACCTGTGCGCCGATGCGCTTTGAACCGGCGGCGGCGTGAACGCATTTTTCTAACGGGGGCGACGGCTCGGACCGGCGCGATTGAAAATTATCATTTCGTCGAACAAAAACTTTTTTGAATATTATTTGCATATCTCGTGCATTAATGGCAATACGCATAATTTATATTGTACGCTGTGGAGTAATCCTCCAGAAATACAATGAAAAAAAAACCTAAGATTGCTTCAAAAATTTCATCAGGAATTTCTTTACAATCTCATCCCATGGTTTCTCCTGAATTTTTCTTGAAATTTCTTCATGCATTTCTTTAACAGTTCGTCTGGGAGGGTTAGTAATTCCTAGTGAAAATACTAGCAAAAATCCTGGCTTACGCCTTTCTTAACCTGGTGACCACACAGCAAGTCCATGCAGAAGGTGGCAAGATCCATTTCTTGGTAAGGTGTAAGTTTATTTTGGTACTTCCCTATGCCTATGAGCATCATCGTGTTCGTGTTAGTGACACAGGAATGAAAAAATAGTGAATCTACTTAGAAACCTCGCAGATAAAAATTGTATAAGGTCTTGATGAACACTAAACTGCGATACTTCAATTTTTAAATGGGGATGTAATGTAAATAAATAAGATCAGATGAGAGAACTCCTGCAGAACATATGTGAAAATCATACAGAAATTTACAGGAACTGATGAAGAGATTTTCCAGGAGTTTCCCATCCAGAAATTCTGGGACACGTATTATTCATTCCTCAGAACTTCTGGATAAGAGAATGTGAATCCCTAAAACTCATAGATAAGGAATACTTGGAGTGAAATGAAAAACTGGGAGTGTAAATAACCCTCCCTTCCACAATTTCGCAAGAATTCTTGTAGAAGGAACTTTTCAGGAGTCATGTCGAAGGAATTCCCAGAATACAAGGAGAAGAAATTTCCTATAATTCATAGGAGAAGATTTCCTCATAATTCGCGAGGAAGAAAATCCTCACAGTTATTAGAGAGAGAATGATCTAGAATTTATAGGATTAGGTGAGTAATTTGCCAGGGTCCACGGAGGATAAATTCCTTAAGGAGGAATTCATCCTAATTCTGGAAGGAGGGAACCCACAAAAATTCGTGCGAGAGGAATTGCCCTGATCGTTTGGAGGGGCAATTCCTCAAAATTCCTGAATGAGTATTCTGGAGAATTTCTGTAGAAGGAATTCATGTATGAGAAATATTTATTTATTTATTTTTATTTATTTGATTATAATCGTCACCTGACATCTGAAGTCTCAATGACTATAAGTATATAAATGTCCCCTAAATCTAATTATTATACAAACATGGCTAAAATATACTCATAACACAACAATCAGAATAGATAAGAAATATATCAATACAGTAGACGTTCTATAACTGCAAGTCATTTAACTGCAATGCCTTTTAACTGCAATTCGAAAGTTGCTACAGTTTTGCAGTTATCTTACCAGTTAATATCAGTTAAACTTCAAACTGATGTCAAACTCAATGACAGCTGCATTGCGCTGCACATTTAGATGCACTTTTATTGCATCTGACGTCGATTGCCAACCGTTTGAGGTCTAGAATGCGTTGCAGTTATCAAACGGCATTCGTTAACTAAAAAGTAAACATGTTGCAGTTATCGAACGGTTACTGTACAATAAAGCAGGACTTAGCAATTTTCAGGTTTTAAGTTAATTGGTGCCTCGGAAGTATTCTGCGAAAAGTCATTGTAGAGCAATTGGCGATGGATCAAAATCGAAGAGATGGAACACTTTGTTGAAATTGGAATATTTCAGAGCATCTGAAGGAGAAAGAGATGTCAATAAATTAAAGGGGGCTTGAGGGAATTGATTTATGAATCATTTATCTTATCCTGATCTTATACTTGACAGTAAGCTTTCTGGCCATTGAAATGGAAAGCGGGCTCTGAAATTAAAATTACATAGGGTTTTTTTTCACAAATTACGTAACGCTTTTTGTAAGGAAGGTTTATTTTTTTGTATGGATCGTAACGCTCGGCCTGATCCCTACCCTCCCCTTGCAGCGTTACATAATTTGTGAAAGGCCCCATAATTAAAAAACAAATCGTCACCCTGAAAACGCGAAGTTTCAGGTGCCATTGTATTCGCGTGTTGGACTTAATTGTATTGAAAGTGGAAAATAACATACAGTGGGTCCAAAAAGTATTCGTCTAGCTACTTATTTTTTTAGTAAAGTATAAAACTTAGGCGTGCAGGCTTGTAAAATGTCATCTGCATGTCATTTGACTAATTTGTTCATAACTTTCTTTAGAAACCAAAGATGTACTCATAACGCTTGAGTAGGGCTATATTTTTATCCAAAGGTACATTGCTCTAAATATAACATCTGAGGCTGGAGAGTGAAAACTCTCCAAAATGTCACGTGTCATTTGACATAATGTCATTTGAATGACATTTTGCCTCCCACGTCTCAGATTACATATTTACACCAATGTCTTGTTAGACAAAGTTGTACCCACATTCATGCGCTATAAGTTCGTCATGCATCATGAATCGATAGCTAACTTCTGAAAAAAGTTCTGGGAAAATTATACAAACAAATGCAAATGACATTTTACAACAATGGGCGTGATAGAAGCGAAATCAAAAAATTTTCTTCTAAATTTGGTAAAAAAATTAATAAGTACATGATTATTATTCAAAAACATATAGAAATTTCAATTACTTTTATTGGCATGTAGAAAATATCTAAATTTCGTTAATTTCGCTCGCTCAAAAAGTATTCGTCTATGCAAAAAATAATCGGATTAAACGCGAATATAAAAGTTTTATTCGCACGTAGTTACAGTAGCACACTCTAGTCGTATCTAGCTACATTTTTGTCAATACTCAATGACAAATCAAATAATGTTTTTGTTTTGTTTGAACTTGGCGCAGAAAATAGAGGCATCATGGGTGGGAAAGGTAAAAAGATGAGTCCCAATGAAAGAAAAACTTATCTTACGCCTACATAATTAGTGCAAGTTGACTTATGAGTTTGCAAGAATTGTGGGTAGACCAAGGTAGCAAGAATTCAGCCATTCAATCGGTGATTGACCGCATCAGCGCCACAAAAACCTATCAACGGAGTGGTCGTTCGCGATGGTAAACTGATAACAATGAGCTGTTTATTGCGCGGAAAGTTAAAAAAAATCCTTAAAACGAGTGCACCCATATAGGGGCCCTCCTTAGCCGTGCGGTAAGATGCGCGACTACAAAGCACGACCATGCTGAAGGTGGCTGGGTTCGATTCCCGGTGCCGGTCTAGACAATTTTCGGATTGGAAATTGTCTCGACTTCCCTGGGCATAAAAGTATCATCGTATTGGCCTCATGATATACGAATGCAGAAATGGTAACTTGGCTTAGAAACCTCGCAGTTAATAACTGTAGAAGTGCTTAATGAATACTGCGAGGCGGCAAAGGCGGCAATGTCCCAGTGGGGGATGTAATGCTAATGAAGAAGAGAAGAACCCATATAGGCAAGTGGGGAGAAGAAGAGCTTAGATATGATTAGATATGAACCAATACGAACAAAAATACCTATGAAAGGTATGGGTATAATGGGCCCATATATAAATCCAATTTAACACCATTGGTGCTAGACGACAAAATTAGTAAAAGTCGCATTTCCAACAACAATGAATTGAAATTAGTGTTGAGAGAAGAATGGAAGAAAATTCCATCCCCCGTCACGGCTAATTTGTTCAGTTCTATGCCACAAGAACTACAAGTCGTCATAGACAAACAGGGGGATCCAACGAAATATTGAATTCCATTCTACAACTCCTGTTTTCGTTTCAAAAGTGCGAATAGACGAATACTTTTTGCGCCCATATTTAATGAAATGGTATGTTTTGTTACCTTTGTTTTGTTTTTCTGTTTTAATTTGAATAATAAAGAAGGATTGATTAATTTGCTATACAATGTAATCGATAGTTTTATTTTTTTGAGCTTACTAGATTCTATCTTTGACATTTTGTAGAAAACACACAGCTAGACGAATACTTTTTGGACTCACTGTAGGGATCGCATAAATAACATAGGGATCGCTTCTCAAGGTGCGAATTGCACTATTTACAGTGGTAGTCTGATCATTTGGTCTGTATTAATATAAATATTCTGTTAGAAAATAGCTGTACGAAATTATGATCCTATGATTCGAAATCCGTCCACGGTGGACGGATTTCGATTCAGGAGGTGTTGATTTAGCTTGTAAATTTATTATATGTGCGGGTTTCGATGCACCACGGTAATTCCTAAAGAAGAATTTCTCCAAAATATCAGGGAGAAATTTCCAGAGAATTTTAGAAAAAGGAATTCCTGGGTTGAGGGGGGTGAGTGTGATGAAGTTTTTTCTATTTTTTTTGGTAGAATAATTCCCCATAATTCCTGAATGGGCAATTTCTCAGAACTCCTGAGGAAGGAAATCCCCAGAAATCCTCTAGATGGAAGAACCCGGAATTTTTGGAAAATCACTTTCCCAGAATTCATAGAACAGGAATTTCCTAGAGTCCTAGAGGAATTGTTCAGAATTTCAGAATTCAAGAAAAATGACCAAAATTTTCCTGAAATCCTTGGAGGAAGAATTCCCCATAAGTTCTGAAGGGATAATTGATCAGAACTCATGGGTAGAAATTCTCAAGAATTCTCAGAGAAAGTATAATCATGTATTCTTGAAAAACATAAAATTCCCTTCCAGAATCCCTAAAGATGGAATTTCGCAGTATTTCTCGGAGGGAATTTTCTCAGAATTAAGGAATTCAAAATTCTTAACGGAGCATTTCCTCAAAATTCTTAGTGTGGGAATTCTTCCGAGTTCTTGGAGGAATCTTGAATCACCAGAATTTCTGCAGAAAGAATCGCTGGTGGCGTAGTTCCTAGAATTTCAGAATTCCCAGGAATCATCTTTTTCAAATCCCAGGAAGGGTTAGCTAAAAAGGTATCAGGAGGATTTCCTGATTTGAAACCAGTCATGCAAAAAGGTGTTCACTAATATTTCTAGCTTTATTATGTGTGAAATGGCTCAATGGTGGTTTTGTCATTGCCAGAAATGCTATGCTGATAACCGTATCGAACCATCTGATGGCACATTACATCATGTCTGTTATGAGTTACAAAATCAGATTTCTTCAAATCAATAGCAATCAGGCAAATTAGTGGTGTAGCGATAAAATTTTGTTGTTGGAGAGGAGAGGGACTTCTGAATAGAGTTCGATTAAGCAACTTAGAATTATGTTTCTGTCCGACTTTGTGCTCCTTCATCTTCTTCTTCTTCTTATTGGCATTACATCCCCACACTGGGACAGAGCCGCCTCGCAGCTTAGTGTTCATTAAGCACTTCCACAGTTATTAACTGCGAGGTTTCTAAGCCAGGTTACCATTTTTGCATTCGTATATCATGAGGCTAGCACGATGATACTTTTATGCCCTGGGAAGTCGAGACAATTTCCAATCCGAAAATTGCCTAGACCGGCACCGGAAATCGAACCCAGTCACCCTCAGCATGGTCTTGCTTTGTAGCCGAGCGTCTTACCGCACGGCTAAGGAGGGCCCCTGACTTTGTGCTCCACGTCGTTCAAATACAATAATCCAGAATCTTTTCATTTTCTAAGCTTCTCTCGACTCTCGAGCAAGTAAAATATTAAGCGCAATGGATCGATTTCCTATTTTTAAGATAATTAGAAAATACTCATCCCTAACGATATAGAAAAAATATGCATCCCAGCTCATACAACAATTGCCTGGTGTATAGGCCTTGAGCTCCTTGAGAGCTGTTTGCTTTTTTACTCGCTTATGCTGATTGTGGTCCATAATTGGATGAGCGTTCAACAATTTTTCCATAACAGTTCATCAAAAAATTCCCTGGAGTTTCGGCCTGAAGGTCTGCATGCGTATCCAAGGGGCCGTACACATATTACGTAAGCACTTATGGGGAAGGGAGGGATCTGCCTTTTTCTTACGCACCATATAAATAAAAAATAAATTGTGTGACAGAAATCTTACATGGGGGAAAATGGGTAAAAAAAAACAGAAAATGTTCTTTCGTAATGAATGAACGACCGCCAAACGGCTGTTATCTCTTTTTCAAAATGGATAATGCGCTTTGTAATCCATAGAACCAAATTGGATATGCCCTCAAAAATTATTTTAATCCAGGTCTTCCGAGAATTACCTTGAGTATACGCCCTATAGGCTGTTAGATCTTTCCAAAAATGGATCATGCTCTATGTGATCTATATAACCAAATTGGATAAGCCTTTAACAAGAAGTCAAATGCTATTTGATCCATGTGATCACTGAAAGCATGTTCACTTCGAGAAGCATTTTAAAAAGGAGCTAATAGATCTGTCATTACCCGTACATACCTTAAGGTCTATACTCCAAGGAATTCTTGGGTTCCCTGTAATGAAACACATGTTGAAGGTATGTCTAATTTGATTCATCGCTAGGAATATTGATATATAGGCCGGAAGATAGTTTACGCGTGGAGATCTGAAAGCCTTAACTCCAGAAAATTATTGGAAGACCTAAACCATGTGGCGATAACATTTTTAATTAATTAATTTAATTTGGGTCCTTGGATTGCTATAATTATGTCTCATATTTAAAAATATTTGAAGATCAATAAGGCCGATACAAATATTTAAAAACAATTATCCCCCTCCCTTCGATTGTTTTGCCCAACAAAATAAAATTCGGATAATTTTGAGGATTTTCAACACAATTTATTTTTTATTATGCCCCCCCCCCTTGTCCTTCCGAAGACCAGTAGGACATAATTTAAATTAAAAATTTGTAACGGCCTTAAGTGAAAAACAAGTAATCGGAACAAAAAGTCTTTTTCATCCTCCTAACAAGGGACAATAAAAGAGGTTTAAGTGTACATGTTCTTTTCAGCGGCGCAGCCGAAATTTTTCAAATATATAAGGGTTTGAACTGAATTTTTCTTCTAACAAATTGGGGGAGGAGGATGAACTCCCAAAACTACTCCCGGCTACGGCACTGGAATTATTTCATCGGCGCGACCAAAATTCCCCGGCGGCGTGGACAAAAAATTGCAGCGGCGCGCCGGTCAAAAATGGTGGCGGCGGCGGCGCATAAAAGCGGCGCGGCTGCGTACAGCTCTATTCCGATCATGTACTTCGTCTTCGATGTGTTGATGACTAATTCGATCCGCTTGGCTTCCCTCTATCTATGTCGTCGGCGAAGCCAAATAGCTGGACGGACTTATTGAAAATTGTACCACTCGTGTTAATCCCTGCTCTTCGTATTACCCCTTCCAAAGCGATGTTGAATAGCAAACACGACAATCACCTTACCGTAACCCTCTGCGAGTTTCGAAGGGACTCGAGAATGCCCCTGAAACTCGAACTACGCACATCACACGATACATCGTCGCTTTGATCAACCGTGTCAGTTTATCCGGAAATCCGTGTTCGTGCATTAGCTGCCATAGCTGGTCCCGATCGATTGTATCATATGCGGCTTTGAAGTCGATGAATAGATGACGTGTGGGCACGTTGTATTCGCGGCATTTCTGCAGTACTTGGCGAATGGCGAACACCTGGTCCGTGGTGGAGCGTTCGCCCATAAAACCCGCCTGGTACTGCCCCACGAACTCCCTTGCAATTGGTGCTAGTCGACGGCATAAAATTTGGGAGAGTACCTTGTAGGTGGCGTTTAGCAATGTGATTGCGCGGTAGTTGCTACAATCCAGTTTATCGCCCTTTCTGTAGATGGGACACACGACACCTTCCATCCACTCCTGCGGCAAAACTTCCTCCTCCCAAATCTTGGTAATGGCCCAGTGCAGCGCTCTAGCCAGTGCCTCACCACCGTGTTTAAATAGCTCTTCGGGTAGTTGGTCAACCCCAGGGGCTTTGTTGTTCTTCAGCCGGCCAATCTCCTCCTGGATTTCCTGGAGATACGGAGCCGGTAGAATTATGTCCCAAGTTCCCCCAGGTCCATCACCATACCACCATCTTTGTCTGCCACATCGCCATTCAGGTGCTCTTCGTAGTGCTGCCGCCACCTTTGGATCACCTCACGCTCGTTCGTAAGAAGGTTCCCGTTTATGTCCTTACACATATCAGGCTGTGGCACGTGGCCCTTACGTGAAGTGCAGCGGTTGCGGTGTTACCAATGGCGGATCGAATATCTCTCCAGCCACCTTTCAAGAGACGCTGCGCCTAGGTGCTCTTCCGAAAACTGCTAATTATTGTATGAATTATAAACGGGGTCTACCTGAGGCAAATCGTGGTCTAAGCGGACACAACGAAAGAGTTTCCTGAGCGGACTAATCTCCCACAGGGCTTGACTCGTGAAATGAACTGAGAGAAGGTAATTTATGTTAAATTCATCTTTATGTTCTTTGATTTTTTTCTTTATATATACATTGTTAAAGAGCGTGTGAGTGTGTGTGTTGTTTCAGTGTACATGGCCATGAATGGATACAACATACCTGCGCAGGGTTTACTAATGAATGATGCGGTTCGTCAACCGGGAGGGGTGCACCGATGGAATGCGATGATTCACTCAATGCAGGGGTGCACCGCAGGAATCTTCTCCACCGAGAGCGTTCGCAACGCTTCGAAAGGGTTGAAATAACCGGGGGCTCGCTCTAAAAGGGGTCGAACTACAGTTGCGGGGGAGGGAGTCGGCGGAACCGGTACGCTACCCGATCAATCGCTAACGATCGCAGGAAGGCCGGTGAGATACTTCTCGACCCCGTTTGGCTACCAGTGTCTGGCGGACCCAGCTGAGCCCCGTCTCGGGAGAGTTCCACGTGTCCGCTAACGAACAATTCAAAATGGCGAGGCTAACGAGATAGCTTTGCCCGTAACAAAAGCGCCCTTTTGGACGCTAATGTCCAATGCAATAGAAAGAATTAGAACCATTCGCATAAAGAACAATTTTAATGATAAATTACCTTTTTTTTAAAAACTATAAATTCACGCAAGCAGAGCGTTCGCCGCTGGTGATGTAGTAGCCGGAAACTATTATTTATAGAAAAGCAAATAAATTATGAAATATAATTATGAATTCGCTTGAACCACTTTTTAAACCAGATAGGTTTTTTTTTAATTTAAACTAGTTTAATTAACACACCTTGAACTTGAAAAAGAAAACCAAAAAATCACTACGACTGGCTTCTGCTCGAAGGCCGACGATAAATGAAAATGAGGGAATCAAATTAATTGTTCCTCTATGCGATTTATTTCAACATCTACCTATACTATTTCCAATAAATTTAGACGAGTTCCACAGTTTACCTATACTCTACTTTATCAAGGGCCATCTAGAATTAATCCTAAAACTATCATTTTTAGTACAATGCGCACCAAACTTGTATGCAAATTTGAATTTTTCTTAGGCAAAAATAATAATGATTCACAAAAATATTTTCTATTTTCCAATTGAACTTTTTAATCGATAAAATAAACAAAATTCGGTAAACCGTTACAAGCTGCTGCGCGTATTCTTGGGCTAGTCAACCGTCTTGTAGCCGCCCAATGTTTAGCCGCGGCGTCCGACTTCGACGCGTGTTGTACACCGCCGAGAGTTTTGAGCGTAGGTATACTGCAACGAGATAGTGGTCGGATTCAATATTCGCACTGCGGTAAGTGCGGACGTTCGTTATGTCGGGGAAGAATTTACCGTCGATTAGAACGTGGTCGATTTGGTTTGCCGATTATATCGAGCCGGATTATCTCTTATATTGTTCGTAATGATTGGTTTTCCAGGCGGCTTATTGGGCCTGCGCAAACCTCACTGTCTCGTCGGAGGGCCGACGTGTCATGGCTGTTTAGCTTCCCACCTAACACCAGGATTAGGGCTTGTGCTCTTTGAGCGGCACACGGTCGCTTTGGTGAGGCCTACTTGCGGATACATGCAGCTTTTTATAGGAACCCCACCACATCCTAGGCAAGCCCCACAACTCGCAGATGGCCTGGGAGGGATCGTCAAGCCCTTGGACATAGTCCCTGCTACCCACGAATTTACTGTACAAATTGAGAACAATTTTTCGTGAAAATTCTGAAGAACTTTTCATGACGAATTTTCTGCTGAAATTCCAAACAATTTTGTTTGGGAATTCCAAAGAGCTTCTCTTGGTAATTCAATAGATTTGTCGAAACTTTGAAGTAGTTCCCGAGGAAAATACGAAAATAATTTCCAAATGAATAATTCGGAAAAAGGCGAAAACATGTTTTAAAGAAACGTGTGAATGAAATCGCCGATTCACGCCGCCGGCTAAAATGGCTATCGGCGTGACGCCGAAAACGCCGCCACCGACCAAAATTCTGACAAACGTTGCCGCCGCCGAATATTGACCGGCGCACACCTCTACACAAGCGATTTAGAAAAAGTCGCAGCTTTCTGAAACTGAAAGTAACAAACTCACCGGATGATCCGGAACCAGGACCAGTAGGTGGCCACCAGGTATCAAGCAAGCGCCACTCAACATTGATGTTTCTGAATTCTTGAATTGAATCTGGTATATGTACCACAATGGGCACATAGCACACTCGAAGCAGGCCTGTAGATCATTGGTTACGCGTGTAGATCTGAAAGTCTTCACTTAAGAGATTTCTTTGTTAACCGCGAACACCTTCCATACAGATATTCTATAGTTTTAATCACAATGGACACATACCACATTTAAAAATAGGCCAAAGATCTTTGATTACGCGTGAAGATCTGAAGACCTTTATTACTGGAATTTCTTTGGATAACCAAGAACATCGTCCATACACATTTTCCAATCTATGTTCTACAATGAACACAAAACATATTCAGAAAAGGCCAATATTATATGAATTTATGTCATTTTGATTTAACACAGTGCATATATACCGCATAAAAAAATAATGGTGTGTACTTGTTGAAATCGCACACTAATACGAAAAGGTTTATTTCACATAAAACCATTGGAATGGACGAATGAAAGCTTTCATGTTTGTCCATTGCCCTAATAGTACGCAATGGAAAGTTGGAACACAAAAATATATGTTACATACAACTTAGGGGTCGTACACTTATTACGTAAGCAATTTTTCTGGAATTTTCGACCTCTCCTCCCCCCATGTAAGATTTTTTCAAACAAACGATTTTTTATTTATATGGTGCATAGGAACACGACAGACCCCCCATATTCACCATAAGTGCTTACGTAATATGTGTACGACCCCTTAGTCAGAGAAAGTGGTTGGGCTAGCGTTTAAACTAGATTTGAAAACCAGATACACCCGATTCTGTTTTTACACGGATTTTTTTACACGGCCGTGTAAAAAAAATCCCATACAAAATTTTTGCAAAGCTGCTCCATTTTGCATGATTCGTCGAGAAATCAAAAAACTTTTTTTACACGGATTTTCAAATTTTAAACTGAAAACTTTTTTACATGGAACGCATCCCTCGTGTAAAAAAAGAATCGGGTATAGTACAAACTACGACGGGAACTAGCTCTCTACCCTAATGAGGGAGAAAAATTAAAATTTCTCATCACACCTTTTTTTTATTTGCCGCAAACCGATTTCTCAGCGAAAATCAGCTCGAGGGAATATTCTCTGCTCGTGAGAATAAGTGAGCATTATGATCCCTGCTTACAAGATATTTTATGTTGTAGTTGTCCTGCCACCTGATTAAGAAAAACAAAGCTCCAAATATTTTTAGATTTTACTCTGAAATACAATACCTTATTAGGGTCAACATAAATGAAGAATTATCTCCAACATCACTTCATCAAATTGAGATCTAACCAATTTTAATGTCCCATCTAGCTGTCAAAATGTGCTTCTGTCACTCAAAAACGAGAAATGTCAACTTTTTGGCATCACATGCATACATACAGGGGATGGACAAAATAATTAGGATAGGCAAATTTTGGGTAAAATTAGATGTGTTGTAACTATCTTAGTTATCATCCGATTTTGACAATTCAGGCATGCCCGAACTAGAAAATTAATGCAGTTTGACGGTATGTCCATGGAACCGACTATGGCCAACGGATTCCGGAGATATTCCGGGTTTTTCGGAGGTAGGTTCAAAACCGTAAATTTGAGGTGGATATTAGGAGAAGTTGTGGTTAAAAATTGAATAATATTAGTAACCACAAATGAAGTAGGGCTCTTGCTGATTAGAACCATATATTGAGATTTGGAATCGGACCAGAATCAAGTGAGATATGGCCATATTTTTTTAGATCGGTTCTTATCGATACTTATCAAAGGAGTCAGGCCACAACTTCTTTTGAATCTCGCTTTTTGATAGATGGTCCACTATCATTTTTTTCAAGAAGGCCTCTAATGTGTCAAGAATGAAAAACCAATTGAATAAACGGATCCTGGAGTCGCTGGGATGTCCCCGGGGAACCTGTGAATGGGGACATTTAAGTTTTAGCACCAAAATCAGTCATTCGACGGCTCTTTTTTCATGGTTTTCGATCGGGAAGCGAAGTATGAATATAAAATGGTCCATTGACGGCTCTGACCGCTTCCAGGATCTACGGATTGGCCCCCGGGAACCTGTGGAAGGGGACATTTTAGTTTTAGCACCAAAACCAGTCATTCGACGGCTCTTTATTCATGGTTTTCGATCAGGAAGCGAAGTATGAATATAAAATGGTCCATTGACGGATCTGACCGCTTCCAAGACCCAAGGATTGCCCCCGGGGAACCTGTGGAAGGGAACATATAAGTTTTACCACCAAAACCAGTCATTTGACGGCTCTTTTTTCATGATTTTCGATCAGGAAGCAAAGTATAAATATAAAAGGACCATTGACAGCTTTGACCGCTTCGTGGACCTACTGGTTGCCCCCGAGGAACCTGTGGAAGGGGACATTTTAGTTTTTACACCAAAATCAATCTTTCGACAGCTCTTCTTTAATATAAGCAAAGTATGAATATAAAATTGACCATTGATGACTCTGACCGCTCTGAGGACCTACCCATTCCCCCCGGAAAACCAGTGGAAAGGAACATTTAAGTTGCAGCACCAAAACCAATAACTCGATGGCTTTTTTGTCGTGATTTTTGATCAGAAAGCGAAGTATGAGTATAAATTGGACCGTTAATGGATCTGACCGGTTCCATGACTTACGGATTGCCCCCGGGAACTGTGGAAGGGGACATTTTAGTTTTAGCACAAAAATCACCTACGGATAGCTAGCGGGGAACCTGCCTTTCATACTTCGCTTCCTGATCCAAAGCCATGTCCCCTTCCACAGGTTTCCTGGGCCAATCTGTATGTCCAGAAAGCAGTCAGAGCCCTCAAAGGTCCCTTTTATATTCATTTCTCGATTACTAATCGAAACCACTAGAAAAGAGCCGTCGAATAACTGGTTTTGATGCTTAAAATAAAATGTCCCCTTACACAGATTCTCCAGGAGCAATCCGTGGGTCTTGAATTCATACTTCACTTCCTGATCGAAAATCGAATGACTGGTTTTAGTGCTAAAACTAAAATGTCCTCATACACAGGTTCCTCGGGGGCAATCAGTAGGTCCTGGAAGCGGTCAGAGCCGTAAATGTTCATTTTTATTCATATTTCGCTTCCTGGTCGAAAATCATGAATAAAGAACATTCGAATGACTGGGTTTGATGCTAAAACTAAAATGTCCCCTTCCACAGGTTCCCCGGGGCCAATCCGTAGATCCTGGAAGTGGTAAGAGCCGTCAATGGACCGTTTTATATTCATACTTCGCTTCCTGATCGAAAACCATGAAAAAAAATCCGTCGAATGACTGGTTTAAGTGCTAAACCACAAATGTCCCCTTCCACACGTTCCCCGGGGCCAATCCGTAGATCCTGGAAGCGGTCAGAGCCGTCAATGGACCATTTTATTTTCATACTTCGCTTCCTGATCGAAAACCAAGGAAAAAGATCCGTCGAACAACTGGTTTTAGTGGTAAAACTAAAATGCCCCTTCCACAGGTTCCCCGGGGCCAATCCGTAGGTCTTGAAAGCGGTCAGAGCCGTCAATGGATTATTTTATATTCAAGCTTCGCTTCCTGATCGAAAACCATGAAAAAAGAGCCTTCGAATGACTGGTTTTGGTGCTAAAACAAAAATGTCCCCTTCCACAGATTCCCCGGGGCCAATCCGTAGATCCTTGAAGCGGTCAGAGCCGTCAATGGACCATTTTATATTCATACTTCACTCCCTGATCAAAAACCATGGAAAATGAGCCGTCGAACGACTGGTTTTGGTGCTAAAACTAAAATGTCCCCTTCCACAGGTTCCTCGGGGCCAATCCGTAGGTCCTGGAAGCGGTCAGAACCGTCAATTGACCATTTCATATTCAAACTTCGCTTCCTGATCGAAAACCATGAAAAAAGAGCCGTCGAACGACTGGTTTTGGTGGTAAAACTAAAATGTCCCCTTCCACAGGTTCCCCGGGGCCAATCCGTAGGTCTTGAAAGCGGTCAGGGCTGTCAATGGAATATTTTATATTCATGCTTCGCTTCCTGATCGAAAACCATGAAAAAAGAGCCTTCGAATGACTGGTTTTGGTGCTAAAACTAAAATGTCCCCTTCCACAGGTTCCCCGTGGCCAATCCGTAGATCCTGGAAGCGGTCAGAGCCGTCAATGGACCATTTTATATTCATACTTCGCTTCCTGATCGAAAACCATGAAAAAAGAGCCGTCGAACGACTGGTTTTGGTGGTAAAACTAAAATGTCCCCTTCCACAGGTTCCCCGGGGCCAATCCGTAACTCTTGAAAGCGGTCAGGGCCGTCAATGGAATATTTTATATTCATGCTTCGCTTCCTGATCGAAAACCATGAAAAAAGAACCGTCGAATGACTGGTTTTGGTGCTAAAACTAAAATGTCCCCTTCCACAGGTTCCCCGTGGCCAATCCGTAGATCCTGGAAGCGGTCAGAGCCGTCAATGGACCATTTTATATTCATACTTCGCTTCCCGATCGAAAACCATGAAAAAAGAGCCGTCGAACGACTGGTTTTGGTGGTAAAACTAAAATGTCCCCATTCACAGGTTCCCCGGGGACATCCCAGCGACTCCAGGATCCGTTTATTCAATTGTTTTTTCATTCTTGACACATTAGAGGCCTTCTAGAATAAAATCATAGTGGACCATCTATCAAAAAGCGAGATTCAAAAGAAGTTGTGGCCTGACTCCTTTGATAAGTATCGATAGAAACCGATTTTAAAGAAATGGCCATATCTCACTCGATTCTGGTCCGATTCCAAATCTCAATATATGGTTCCAATCAGCAAGAGCCCTACTTCATTTGTGGTTACTAATATTATTCAATTTTTAACCACAACTTCTCCTAATATCCACCTCAAATTTACGGTTTTGAACCTACCTCCGAAAAACCCGGAATATCTCCGGAATCCGTTGGCCATAGTCGGTTCCATGGACATACCGTCAAACTGCATTAATTTTCTAGTTCAGGCATGCCTGAATTGTCAAAATCGGATGATAACTAAGGTAGTTACAACACTTCTAATTTTACCCAAAATTTGCCTATCCTAATTATTTTGTCCATCCCCTGTACTATCGGTAATTATTGATGCTGCCATAGCTTCGCGAGAAGTGTGAGCATTCTCCGATGCCATAAAAGAAGCAAACAGACAACAAAAGGTGTAATAATCGTATCGTTAGCATTTAATAAATATTGAAATGTAGCCCAGTCGCCCTTTGTGCTTTCATGCCTGCTTCTTTCGGTGTTTGCACAATCGAGCCTAGAAGCGAGCAATGGGCTGTCCCCGTTGGTTGCGTTGCCAAGCACGCGCTTAATACTATATCCACACTACGGTCGAATAACATGTTATTCGCGCTTTGGTGTTATTCGGCCAATAACATGTTTTTCGAAGGTAATATTCCCATACATTTCTGACAGCCGAATAACACCTTTGAATAACATGTTATTGCGAATAACATGATACAACTGATCGAATTTGCTGCTCGACTGAAGGCCGAAGGCCCTGCGCATGTTTTCTTGCATTCAAGTGGTTGGTCATTTCGCGTGTCCAATTGGATTATACGGCAATGTCATTTTTGATTTCCTATTCGTTTTCTATCGGATTCTTCAATCAGCTGTGTAGAACAACGGAGCTGAAAATTGGCAAGGTATACTTCATGATGGACTGTCGCATTTAATATTTAATATTCAATATTTAAAATTTAATATTTAATATTTAATATTTAATATTTAATATTTAGGCTGTGAACCATTCCACCGATTCGTTTAACTTTTAGTTAAAATTTGACAGTTCGATGGTTATTTCGCCGTGGTTAAAAATAACCCTGCTCCGGAGCATGGTTAGATTTGACTAGAAATACTAGAATAAGAGATCGGCGAAGACGCCATCTTGTTTCCAATCGAACCGTCAAAAGCGGTTCCATTTCGACTTGTTTACTTTTTGCATCCATAAGAAGCAAGCAAAAGTTTCAAGTGCAGCCAGTATCATTGTCATGATTTCATGCATTTTCATACGTTGCCATTTCGACAGTTTTTCACTCCGCCGGTCTCTGGTTATAGGGTTGCTAGATTTGACAGTTCAAAAGTTAAACTTTGTTCGCAAGAAAATTGGCGCCAAATCCATTTCGTTCCGAATAACTACCAATCTGTCAAAACTCAAATGGGTCGGCTTCGGAGTAAAATTTTAACCACGATGGGAAAATAACCATCGAAATGTCAAATTTTAACATAAAGTTAAACGAATCGGTGGAATGGTTCACAGCCTTGTGGGGGAAACGACGGTGGGTTTCATACTCTTAAAACCAATTATAATACTATCACTACCGGTAACTTGTGGTTTTCCGATTGGTGACCTTTTGAGCAAAACTGGATCTACAAAATAGGTGCAGAATAATCCGATCAACGATACAACCAAATAGGGGACAATCAACACTGATGACACTTCCCATTGAGTCCAAGGACTAGACGCATCTAAATACATAAAATTATTACCGTCAGTAACATTATTTCGAAAATTTCAAAAATATATTGCATAATAAACTGTTTCGGACTTACCGCAGTAAAAAGCCGTCGGTCGCTCCAAACGATAGCACTGAATATTTTTGGAATTTCCACCGTAGTTCTCGAGTTAGTTCGGGTTCCAGGAATCCTGTTTTCTCGCGCTGAAGTTGTTCCATGAATTCCATTGTCACACTGTTTTGGCGATACAATTTTGTTTAACTTGAATTGGCTTGTCTTGCAGCTGCTAAACATTGTATTATTTCTGATCCATCTTGGCCTTCCAGGCTCCATTGATGCTTTCTGCCTGTGTAATATTTATGGAATCCTCGACTTCACATCCCGTTCACCCGTGACGAAACCTAAGACAAACAATACACACCATTTTATATAGAAAGCAACATCAGTAAACAAGCTAATGAAATTACCTACTTGTAACCACAGTTCCTAGCCGATTTCCGAAGGAAAAATGAGCAAAATAAAATTTAAACGAAGCACACAAATACTTCTGGCTTTTTAGCGCACACTAATCAATATCAGTTTCATCCCATACTGAACTCACGCCTTCAGAGTTTGGTCCACTTCTTGCAATTACTAAGAAAATAGCAAATTAATAAATTTCATTACCGCTGAACAGTTCTTTTATCGCAAACAGATTAATTGTTTAATAATAACTGAATTCTAATTTGAAGAATTTTGCTGCATATTTGTAAACAAACAACAAACTGCTCGATAAAATTTGGCGCTTGACACATGCTGTCAGCTGTCAAATAGTATTACCTAAAATGCTAGTGCGAACGGTTTTGTTATTCAGAAGTAACACCTTCGAATAACATGTTATTCAGCTGTAATCTGAACAAGGCATAACGGATGACGACAGTAGACGGTTTTGACAACGGAGGTCAAACCAAATTCGCTCTTGTTTGAATCAATCAAATTACGATGCTCGTATTTAGCATGGAACGAAACAAAGCAAAATAGAAAATCGCCTGATCACGCCCACTACATGCCTACTCTCGGGCATTTTACCTCCAGGCTATGGTCTGGCCTGGAGTTGTTTTAATTGCTTTTTATAGTTCACCGCGGGACCTCCGTGACGGCTGCGACATCCAATATTAGAGCAAGCAATAACTGAGGCGATTCCCAGTTCAAATCGTGCAGCCTTGTGGCAGACTGACGAAAGTTCAGAGGTAAAATGCCACTCCAAAAGCTAAAGAAATCGTAAATCTCTAATTAGTAATAGATATCGTATCGAATGAGGCAGTGATGCAATAGGGTGACCCGTATTGGTCACAAAGCTACCTAAATCGATGATGACCTGTTGTCCTGTAGATTATTTTACTTAACTATCGATACATAATAGAAAGAATCAGTCTAAACGCAGGCAGAATGCAATTTTTCGGGTATTTATTTGCTCTTCGTAGATGATTCTGGTCACTCTACTTGTACACCCCCTCGCTGTAGAATCTCAACCGTACCTTAGAGGGGTCAGCAATTGCTGGCGAAACAATTTCACGCCGAAATAAAAAGCTCTGCGGGGTGAAGAAATTCGATATACATACGTCGCCGCGGATTCTTACGCTGAAATTGGCCGGTTGCCACAAATCTTCCCATTTTACGACCCCAAACACTGCGCACTAACTGCTCTGCGCTGGGTGGGAAACATTTCGCCGACAACGGAGGCAACGATGATCTTTCCCGCAGAAAAAAAAATTGCGATGCCTACTGAGAAATAAGATCCTTTGGAAGGCCCAATCGGACAACGTAGCCTCGTTCACATTGTGCACGGCATAATTGCGTTTTGCAATAAGGAAAATATGATTTTTTTTGTCGCTCATCAAAGGCGGCACTGGCGAACCTTGCTGGGTTTCCGGTCACCGACGAGAAGCGGCAATGACCGATTCTAATTCAAACGTTAGCAGATGAAGAATGGTGATATGCGTGTAGGGAAATTTGCACTTGCCATCGCGACAACCAGAGATGGACCACACAAAATCCCGAAGAAAGAAGCAATTTAACGCTTGCTTTAGTTTATTGTCACTTTACGGCGTCGGTCCTCAACTATTTGTCTGTGGTGGGAATTCACTTATTGTTAAGGTGAAAGGTGCGGCACTATTTGCGGTGCATCGTTCCGCATTCCGCAAGGAATGATGAATTTCGTTTTGGTAGATTGTCATTTGCGTTTGATGAGGTTCGTGCGGGTTATTATGCACTTTCGTGAAACATTGTTGTCCACCCAGCAAATTGTTTCTAACATTGAAACATTGTTTGTTGAAATTGATTTTGTGCCTTTACTTTATTTTGGCTTTTTCATTAAAATTGATAAATGGATCGTTTAAATATTGATCATACAGATAATGCTTAAATTGCTCTAAATATCCACTAAACGCTCTTGTCTCTAACAGCACCACTGAATTATAATTTATGCCACATTTACACACATCGTTAACAATGGCAGATAAGCATCATTAAGAAAAAACGGGCAGCAGACGCCAGGTAGGTTGGACTTGGTCAGCTGAATCGCACTCGTTACCCTTTTCCGTGAGCCCATATCTGACAAAACGACGAGATTCATGCAAGCGTAAAATAAAACTAGACCATAAGACCGGAGGAAGATGATCATGATCGCCATCATTCCCATATCGTGCGGCGTCAGGCTACCGCTCGCTACAGCCAGCTTCCAGCGAGGGACATGTGCCCGCAGAGCTGCGACTGTGTCTGCGAAGATGAATGAAGAGATGGACGGTCATTTCTGGGATTATCTCTCGTGAAGATACACCGCAATGGGTCATAAAATGTCACAAAGATAGGGTAATAACAGACGAGATTTAAAAATCTCGTTTTTCGAATTACATACAACAGTTGGGATGGGTCAGGAGCATTATGATATTCATACCCTTTGCGATGTGATAGTTTGAATTAAACGACAAAAAACGATAAACATCAGCACTGACAATGCGATCAAATCGTGCATAATCTCATTCTTCATGGATGGCTTGATGAGGGGTGAAGCTCGCGTGCATGCGGAGGGGTGAAAACAAAAATCAGGAAGGAAGGACAGACAAGCCGCAAACTGACAAACACTTGACACATTAACACCGACCCTAGTAGGCCGGGCGCAGATGTTCGAGAGGGGTTGCAGAGGAATCGTTTCTGTAGTTACTATTTTCCGCATCGGAAGTGAATATGCAATCAGTGAAGGGAAAAGGTATGCGGTATATAGAAAAGATTTCGTTCATATTTATCCAGCTTTCCACGTTCACCATGCGGATGCTATAAACTTTTTGACAAGAACTGCTTCCAGACTCTGAACTGGAATTCCCATCTAAGCAAACGTTAATATCCTCGTTACCAATGACATCCATTGAGTTGTTTATTCTACTATCAACAAGGAGATATGCCAAGATATGCGCAAGACTGATAAAGTTCCATTCAAATCATTCAATAATCTGCATATTTTTCTTCCATTTTAGATATTTTTTGCTGACGGAAAGTTTTCCGAACTGAAGTGGGAATCTACCAGCACAGCTAGCAGATAGTTCCAAATTCGCACTTTTCAAAATCGACGCTTACCCACAGTTTCGTGTCCCTCTATGTTCTTCCACGTAATCCCTCACTGATGAACTCGTCGCAAATCTTCCTCAAGTCACAGTAAAAAACAGCTTCAACATGGTGTACTTCCGAGGAATAAACGAATCAATGAATTCCGGAATGAATTTGTACTTTTTTGCTACTGCCCCTTAAGACAACCACCCACCCGAAGTGGAGATGGGTTCCATACAGACTCCCGGTTTTTTTTTTTTAAATTTTGTTTTTGTTGGTTTTGATGGAGTTTTCGGGGTAATGAAAATAGTAATGGAAATATGTGATGGCAGAAGTATTAATTAAATCCCATTGGGAAGAATAAGTATTGGTTGGAGTGGGGCAATCGGTTTATAATTATATTTCAAAAATTTGTTTCAATATGCTTAATGACTTTTCAAATAGATGTTCAGTGTTCAATTTAATCTTTTGCTGACTTGGGAGGAGCTAATTTTGAAGAAGTTTCAATTGTAAGGTCATGTATAATAATTTTATCAGATTAATGTTTTGCTTATATGTACGCTTAGTTTTTATAGAGTAAAAACCAATTGCAAGAAAGTAACAATTAGTTTCGGAATTCATTCGTTCGTCATAGGCTTAAAATAACGTGGGTGAGCCGACAGATTTTTCCACAGGAAATGCACACGTTGAGCTGCTTTTTATTGTGACCTAAGGAAGATTTGTGAAGAGTTTCTCCATGAAGAATACGTGGATAAATATAGTGTAGATAATAATCATAAAGGCGTAGAGCTGTTTTGATACGACATTTTTTTGTTGAGTTATGAAATAATTTTTTTTGTGATTCTGCTGATAACGATCATATTGTGAAAATTCTGGACGCAAAGATTTTGGGAAGCCTTGATTTTAAAGAGGTGAAAAAATAGAACTTTCTGTTGGGTTCCTACTCCACTTCGGGAAACTTTCTGTCATCACATATAATTTTGGTATCATAAATATGAAGAACTGTTGAAATTTAGTTGAGTTTCAGTTCGACTCATATAATACTCGACATACTCTGAAATATAATCTGAAATGAAAAAGAAATTTAGCAAATTTTAAATTATTTGAATGGAATTTCATCAATCTTGCGCAAATTTTGCTTGTTGATATTAAAATAAACAACTCAATGGATGCCATTGGTATTAAGAATATGAACGTTTGCTTAGATGGGAATTTCAGTTCAGTGTCTGGAAGCAGTTCCTGTCAAAACCTTTTATAGCATCCTCCATTATGGTGAAAATGGAAAGCTGGATAATATCGTCGTTGGGGATGAGAATGGTTAGTTTGCGCGCTGCGGCGGGGCGGTTAAGAATATTGTGATTCTTTCGTTGCGACAATGTCCCGACAATATGTGTAAACATGATCCATTCTTCTAATCACGCCAGCCTGCCCACTAGTTGGCGGTAAGAGAAAGCCGTCAAATAATACACTGTGATGCAATTTTCGTGGCAGTCAGTTGTGGAATCAGGTGCAGAGTTCGTTATTCTATCGTAGCTCATATCTCGTACTACTGAAGCTGCTACCAGTGTCGTTAAATCTCAATTGTCAATTGAGCTTTTTGTCCCGCATGTGTGCAAGCAAGATCAACAATCAACCGTCGTCCTGATCTGCATCTTTGAGCAAGAGTGCATATAGGGTAAAATGCCCGATAGTGGACCCCCTAGTAGCGAAATTTTGCTCTTCCTGGCATAAGAAGTGGAAATCATCAAGATATTAATTTTGCGTGATATCTAATATCAAGCTCTGCAACTCCTCTTTACGATACATACATGAAACACTCAAATACTCGACGTTATTCGTTGAAATTAACATTTCAAAGTCTGACTGAATTCGCCCTATAGTAGACCCCATAATAGGAAATTGCTTCCCTATAGTCGACACTTCATTTGATTTTTATGTTCCATTTCGAAACGTTCTTCTTCCCTATTATGGACCCCCCAAAATATTCCTATAATGGACACTCTCGTGTTTATTTTTTATAGAATTGTAAAAAATCATCTAATTTTAGTTTCCATAGCAATTCCAATGCATGTAATCAAATCATAGGACTGAAAGGTAGGATCTCCCGATGGAATTTCATAGCAAAATGTTTACATTGTGCTGTAATAATGCAAAAAATTGCTGGGGGGTCCACTATTGGGCACTTTACCCTAGAGGTAGAATAGAGCAGAATACAGGGGTTAGACAAAGAGGTTGAGATAGGTCAAATTATGTCAAAATTCAAATCAGCATAACTTTGCGTAGAATAATCCGATTTTGATAAAACCAGGACTATAAGAAGCGGAGACTCTTCTTGTTCTGTCCCCCTGCAAAACTTGAGATTGGTCATTGGCCACCGGAGATGTTCCGGGTTTTCAGAAGTTATGTTCAAGATGCATTTTTTCCACTATTTGTCATTTTATGTGACGTTTACTTTCTTTGCTTTCTCTAAAAACTAGAACTAATAAGCCGACCAATGGTGGCTGTAGATCGATAATCCATCAAAATTACGCAGAGATATGGCCATTTAAGAAAAACAATTCCGGGATCATGATGAAATGATAACAGATCGGAATAATGCAAATATGAGTATCTAACTTCATGGCTTTACGAGACGATGATTACAGAAACATTTCCAGAATGATAGTGTCCACTACCACCCTTATAGCAGGTTCAAAGGGCATTCCATTAGGGGCCGGTTTTGGCAACATCTAGATTCATGCATATGTTGGTGTCAAAATTCACGTTTTCTCCAGACGATAAATATAGGATCTTTATTAGAGATACATTTTGAGGACTGTAAGACTCTCTGGCCAATTTGTAACAGGTTCCGGGTGTTCTGCGAAAGCGACATTTGTTCAGGCTGTATGGCCAATCCCGTATCGTTTTCACGAAAATGACCATATCTCTGCGTATACCTACAGGCTTTCGATCTGCAGCCAGAATTGGTCAGTATATTAGTTCTAGTTTCTGGGGAAAACATAACATATGATGACAGTAAACGTCAAATAAAATGAAAAGCAGGAGACACCCTCGGAAAACGTCCAAAAGAGTAGGAGCAGCATTGCAATTGCTCAAATAACACTTTTCCAACAGTTGATCCGATCTGGTTACCCGTAATCCAAACACTTGTTTGACTGACCTCAAGTCCTTCATCTCTCGAATTCGGCACACAGTTGCTGCTTGATCATGGTTATCAAACGGCAATCGCTGGAGAGAATAAAAAAAATCGTCCACATCTATTGGAATGAAACGAGCTTTCCTTTGATGATCGGATGGTAAACACAAGTATCGAACTTTGATCGCTTGAAACCCATATGATTACTCCTTATTTTACACTACTTAATTGTTGTACTATTATGTACTTTATGGGCGAATATGTTTACCTTTCTCGTACACCAAGGTGTACCGAAAAGGCTATATATTCACTTTCAAGACGATTCTGCGATAGAAGGTCCGGAGACCCATAGTGTTATATACCAATCGACTCAGCTCAACGAATTGAGATGATGTCTGTCTGTGTGTATTTTTTCCTAAGCAATGGAGGGGGAATCTGCTCAACAGACATCCTGGTTGGACGTCCAGGAAGTGCGGGGTTAGGGACCACCTCCCTCAGCAAACGAGGGAGACAGGGCTACATCCCCGACCCGCTAAACCGTCTCCATAGTTGCCAAGCCCATCGTCCCTTCGGTACAACCAAAAAGTAATGCTTCAAAGGGGGGGCAATGCACAACGCACCCTCGAGGTTAGCTGCGTGTCCTTGCAGCACCGAACATCGTGACTCGCTTTTTTAGAAGAACACCATGGTATCGTGCCAGCGCATTGCCGGCTTTCCAGTTGGCCTTACCACGCCCTATGTTCTCGGAAGGTGAGAAGGGTCGACTTCGCGCCTGCTTGTCTCTGCACAACTGGTATCAAGAATGATGATGCCACGTGCACCCCAAATTGACCTCTCTGCCATAGGGCCTATTCGCCATCACACAGAGAGACTTGCCGATGCGGTGCCTACGCCTTGACGAGGACCCCTTTCCGTCCTCGGGCTCGGAACCCGCCCGGTTGACCGACCATGTTGTTCTTCGCGCGGCCACTTGTTCGATAAAAGGATCGAGTTCGACCACAGGGCACTGGTATGACCCATGAAGCCGACTACGAACCCTTGGATCACCTCTTGTTTGTGCCTGAACTAGCCATTCCTCGAGTTCACGCGCCACCTTCTGTGTAGCTCCGAGACGATTTGGACGACAGCCGATAAAACGGCGTTCCAGCCAACTTCATCTTTACACATCCTCCGGACTAGGTTGTCCGGGGTAGTGTCCAGACCACATGTGGCAAGCATGTGGTCACGCATTGTGCGAAAACGTAGGCAAACGAACAACACGTGTTCTGCCGTTTCCTCTAAACCTGCGCACACCGGACACTCGGGCGAGGCCGAGTGTCCGAACCGGTGTAGGTACTGTCTGAAGCAACCATGGCCTGTAAGGACCTGGGTCAGGTGGAAAGTGATTTTCCCATGATGCCTCTTGACCCACGTACCTATCTCCGGTATCAACCTATGTGTCCATCTACCCTTAGTGGAACTAGCGCAGTTGCCTGCCCTTATCACCGCTTGTTGCTCCGACTTTCGGTTGTTAACATCAACCACCTCATTGCGATCGAGTGGTCTGCAGTCAACTCCACCTCTTCGATCGATTCGCCGTAGACCTCCAGTGTAATATCGTCAGCGAAGCCGACGATTACCACGCCCACCGGGAACTTCAATCTCAAGACACCGTCATACATGACGTTCCATAACACCGGACCCAGAATGAAACCTTGCGGAACCCCTGAGGTTATGTCAACGCACTTCCGACCCACCTCCGTGTCGTATACCAGTACTCGATTCTGGAAGTAGCTTCCGAGAATCTTGTACAGGCAGTCGGGAATTCCAAGACGCAGGAGCGCATCTGCAATAGCTGCCCAACTGGCACTATTAAATGCATTCCTCACGTCGAGAGTCTCTAGTGCACTCTACTCTACTTACGCTGGATAGCAACCTCCGCGGATTTTGTAACCGACAAGATAGCGTCTACGGTCGAATTACCCTTTCGGAAACCAAACTGGTTACTCGATAGACCATCCGCACCCTCCATGCGTATCAACATCCTGTTGAGGACGATCTTCTCGAGCACCTTCCCCGCCGTATCAAGCAGGCATATTGGTCTATATGCCGACGGATCCCCCGGTGATTTTCCCGCCTTTGGCTCCAAGCTCTGTCTTTTCCATGCTTCAGGGAAGACTCCCCCGTCCAGGCATCTCTGCATGACAGATCTGAACATCTCGGGAGCCTCGGCAATGGCCGCTTTGATGGCCAAGTTCGGAATACCATCCGGTCCTGGCGCCTTACCTACACTAAGGGACTGTGCAATCCCCGCAAGTTTCGCAACAGTTACCTTGTTGGCCACCCTAGTCCCTTGCAGCTCCACAAAGTGAGGCCAGGGACTTGGGTCATGACGTGGGAAGGGCCCCGCGATGATCCTCTTCAGCATCTCTGGAGACCGCTCTATAGGGGCCTTGGCCCCACGTGTCTTAGCCATTACGGCCCTATAGGCGTCACCCCATGTATTTGCGTTGGCACTTTGACACAGGCCCTCGAAGCAGGCTTTTTTGCTTAATCTAAACTCAGTCTTCAGAGCAACTCTAGCAGCCACGAACGCCACCCGTTGTTCAACACGCTCTTCTTCTGTGCATGCTCGCTGCATCCGCCTCCGTGTCCATAGGCAGGCACGGCGCAGGTTTGCAGTTGCTTGAGTACACCAGTAAGCCGGTGGCTTCCCATTCCTAGGGTGGACCTTCCTTGGCATGGTGGCAGCGCATGCACGCGAGAGTACTGTTACCAGCTGCTCGTTGCTCAGACCGAGCGTATTGTGCACGCAGCAGAGCGCTTCATTAAACACCTCGTCGTCGAAGTACGATGTCTTCCACATACGAGGGGTAAGCCTCGCCCCTTCTTCCGTCCGCTGAATGCTGGTCGTATAGTCGCCAGGTGGTCGCTGTGAGTGTAGCCATCATCTACCCTCCAGTTCGAACTACTCGTTTGGCCAGGGCTCCAGACTGCTGTCTGACACAGCAGTTGCTGGGCTGCATCACAGTGGTTCAGGTTTAGCTGCGTTACATGCACTGTGATTTTGCAACACGCTTAAACGCCGGGCAGTTCGAACCCTCCATTGGGTGCTTGCTGTTCACAGCTTTGCTGTAACAAATCAAACAATTGGGAGGGTTCGTGCTGTATTGTGCCTTATGTCCCTCCAATCCGCAGCGTTGGCAGATCATGCTTTTGTCAGGGCCTTTGCAGTCCCATTGCGTGTGCCCCGGTTCCAGGCACTTGAAGCAAACTTTGAGTTGCTCGTATATGCCCACAGGACACACCGACCATCCCACCTTGGCGCTCCCTAATTTGACTACCTTGGAGGCGTCCGCTACAGATAGCCGAACCAATGTTACCAGCGTTCCTGCCGAACCTTTCCGTAGCCAAACGGCTGCGGTGGGCGTCTCCACTTCACACTGTCGCCGCGCGCAATGCCGTGACGAGAGATCTCGTCCAGGGCTTTAACCCTTAGATTCACCTCCGTCGTGAGTACCCTCACCTTGACCGTCTCGCCTAGGACTTCCTCCACCAACTTCTTGTAGGCTGCGCCTTTTTGACGTCACTCCTCATCGCCTTCAAGACGTCCGAGTACTTAGCCTCGTCCGTCTTGATGACTAGGGCATCGCCCCTGGAGCGATTGGTGCCTACCCTAGACTTCTTGCTACCCTCATCCGCTTGGCCCTTTTTTTCGGCCCTTGACGTCTTCGGTTTGCTTTTGATCTTGACCAAGGTCCAGGAGGCGTCATCCCCCTCTATTTTCCTGGTCTGGAGAGCTCTCAGCCTGCCGTAACCCCTTACCACCGTCTTTCACCCTCGACCGCAGTCACCCCCGACGTGCCCGCGAATACTTTAGCCTCAGTCGACTCCACGGATATCGCGAGTTTGCACTTGGCCGTCCCGACCGCCCTCTCCAACTTGGCGTCCAACATCGACTTTCAAAGTTTCAGAAAGCTCCCATTGAGGTCCTTACTGATATTATGCTTCGATGACGCAGAGTCGATGATCACGTCCAGCTGTTCCAACGCCACCTCGAAGGCCGAAAGCCCATCGCGTTTGCGGTTCATCGCCCTCATAAGCCATGGGCCGTCTATAACCTCTACCGGCGTGGCCGGGAAGAATGTTAAGTATCCCACGCTAGCGCTGCGCACCGAGCTGCCGACTATTGCCTCTGGCCTCCTAGGTGGAGACCTGAACAACCCAGGAGGTTGTCGCCTACACTACTACCACTAATTGAAGAATTGACTTACAATGCGTAATTTTAGGCAGTGATATATGAAACTGATCATATTTGGAAATTCAATAGTCTGTTTAACAGCCGTATGCACAGAGATATTGAATATGATTCAATTATATGAGATTTGTGCAAATAATCTAACAAAAACTTTTTTAAGGCCCACAATACATCTGGCAGATTGTGGTGAAGTTGCACTGAATAAATTAAATTTTATGTGCCTGAAGCATGAACTTATAGTTTTCCAACAAGTCCATATAAGTCCCTAGAGCCGTGCGAATGTTTCGCCATGTCCAACTCAGATGTTCTAGGTTCTCCAAATTATCCAGAAGTTGAGTTCAATTGGTCTACCATATCAACTACGCCTGATATCAAACCGACACTAACCCAGCGTATTCATATAAGTCCTCAGAGCCCATGCGAATGCTTCATCATTCAAATAAGTCCAATTCAAATGTTCTAGGTTCTCCAAATTGTTCTGGAATTAAGGTCAATTGGTCTACCACTTCAACCACACCTGGTATCAATCCGAAAGCAACTCAACATGTCCATACAAGTCTCCGAAGCTCTTAAAAATGATTGGCATTTCAAATCGGGGGACCAAGTAGATGTTCTAAGTTCTTCAAGTTGTAAAGTTGTAAGCCTGATCTTCAGCATATTGCGCATGCCTTATGTAGTTAAACAATCAATGCTTCCACTTGGAATTCGAAGCACATCACACAAATTCGAGTTAATAAAAATCAAATACAAAATACAACGACCAACGACCTGGTTATTGAAAACATTATTTCCAGAATGTATTGGAATTTCAATGGCAACCCTATGACCTGCCTGCTTGACTTACCCCGGATAGTATTTATAATGTGGCATAGTTTGCTTCCATGAGTCGACATCGAGTCATAGAACATCGGCTCATGGAGGTTTAACTGTAATATATGTACGGATAATTTCCTAAACTCTTGTGGATGCTTCACTATTCAAATAACTTCATAATAGAAGTCCTAGGTTCCACAGATTGTTCCAGAGTTGCGAGGTGAACCGGCTTAGGGCCGAAAACCTCACTAATAAAGCTAGTAATAATAATAAGTTCGACTATGTCTGCCAGTTCGACTATGTCTGCACGACATACCAAGCACGTCCATATAAATCCCTATAAACGTAACGACTGATTGACTATTCAAATAGATCAATTGCAGATTCTGGCGTTTAGATCATCTGATCTACCTGCTCAACCAAGACTGGTTCTAATTCCTAAGCAATGGAGGGTGAATCGGCTCAACAGACATCCTGGGTTGTCCAGAAGCAAACGAGGGAGGCAGGACTACATCGCGACCCGCTAAACCGTTTCCATTGCCGCCAAGCCCATCGTCCCTTCGGTACAACCAGAAAGTAATGTTTCAAAGGGGGGCCAGTGCACAACGCACCCTCGAGGTTAGCTGCGTGTCCTTGCAGCATCGAACATCGTGATTCGCTGTTTTAGAAGAACACCATGTTATCGTGATGCCGCGTGCATCCCAAATAGACCTCTCTGCGATAGGGTTTATTTGCTAACACACAGAGGGACTTGCCGACGCGGTGTCTACGCCGGCCCCAGCCTTGACGAGGACCCCTTTCCGTCCTCGGGCTCGGAAACCGCCCGGTCGACCGACGCCGCGAAAGCGACGGTACCGTGTTGTTCTTCGCGCTGCCACTTGTTCGATAAAAGGATCGAAAGGAGACGAAATGTTGCAAAAGCCTGTTTTATTGGAGATTTGCTTCAAGGCCATATTTACTGTTCTGAGCTGATAGCAAAGATCGAAGTAAAAATACGAAATCGTAGTCTTCGCTCACACTCATTTATTTACATTTTTGCTTCTACAACTAACTACGGAATCAATGAGCCCATCAAAGGCATGTGTCGCGGGTTAAATAGGTGTTACGAAGTGTTTGATTTTCATGTTCCTCGTATAACTAATAAGAATAGATTTAAAAGTATTTTGTGTTGGATTTAGCGCATTCTATTTTTGATGTATGCCGCAGAGTATGTCACTGGGGTACGTATGTTTCACATGTTGGTAGTTGTTTTGTTGCTTAATAAATAAATCAATGCAAA
Source organism: Armigeres subalbatus (assembly GCF_024139115.2). Taxonomy (NCBI): domain Eukaryota; kingdom Metazoa; phylum Arthropoda; class Insecta; order Diptera; family Culicidae; genus Armigeres; species Armigeres subalbatus. Next base: position 12,065,493 of record NC_085139.1, on the reverse strand, counting down.
GTTCTTAACTTACCCTGAGCTCACATTTGGAGGTACCTGAGGTGATTATGTCATTATGTCATTATGCGATTTGATGGAATTGAACTTGGGTCGATGGCACGTGTGATACGCATGCTACAAGAGCCATTATCACAAACGTTTTGTTATGATAATGAATTGCAGAAATGACGAGAACTTTGTGGATGGATAATTCTTTCTGCTATTGGTTCTTCTAATATGTCCACGAAAAAAACGTGCTCAAAGGAAAGCCTTTACCTTTATTTGAATTGTGTATTGAATCTGCGTTAGTAGCATAAATTTGTTGGAATTCGCAGATATTGATAGGGCTGCTAAAAGTAGTCGTATATTCTCAGAGCCCTATTTTGCCATAGCTGATCGCTGTTTATTATATTTTGATTCCACTTCAATAATTGCCATATCACATACCCCTAACGCAAGAATGTCTTTCACACTACATATTACAATTTCACCCCTTCAAATTGGCGCCTGGCACTTGAAAGTCATACCCGATGACACGGATTTATTTTTTGTCCGTTGCTGCAACTCGAAGGTAATAAACATCCGATCACGTTTGCTGCAAAGGGGTGAACATTTGTGCCTGCGGATGGAAGTCCATTAAATGGGATTAAATTAAACGGATGGGTGGTTTCTATTTCCAACCTCATGCCACATGTTGAGCGGAAGAAGATTTTCCCAGCCCTAGACAACCTGTTCGCTCGGCACGTGGGATTGAGGTTAGCCCAACCATAATTTGATTAGTTACCGAATGTTTCAATTTTCCAATAAATCCACATTCGGTACCGACTCGTACTCCAACTACCGTTCATTTCCAATCAGCTTTCGGTTCATCCTCCTAACCTAGAAACGGCCGGAATTTAAAAGTTCTCCCTTTTCGCACAGGCTCAAATCGAGCGTAGCATATCGGAAATTAATTCCAGTCTGCTCTCGATCCAGTTTAAATTTGTAAAATCATCCTCATCGGAAGCCAATCAATCAATCAATCGGATGAACGAAACTGAATGGGCGAACTTTAAATAAATTAATGGCGTATAAAATGTACAATTTGTTTGCCGTTGGATTTCTCCCTTTCATCTGGAGTCGATTCGCATACCAACCAATCAAAACATTCATATTTCACGGTCGGTACACGGACCTGATTGAAAGTGAATCCAATTCGTGGCTTTTGCTGGGTGACGCGGGTGGATCAGATCCGAATGAATGTGCATTATTTTCGCTTTCTTCTATTTATTGGAGTAGATTATGGTGTTTTGGGAGGTGTTTTGCTGCAGTCAGGGAAGCAGGGCGTTCAACCCTGCGCTCGCAAAGAGAAGTGCTGCAAAGATGTACAGAGTGAAGGTGCACTGCTGGACGAGCAGAACGCCAGTTACGACGTTGGAGATGCACTGTCCGATACGGCCGGTCAGATTGGTTAGGGAGATGGCCGTTCCTCGGACTTGTGCTGGAAAGGCGGTAACTTGGATCGATCGCAACAGGACTACGCACATAGAAGCAGTGACAATCTGCACGCAAAACAATGCTGCCACTACGTACGAATGGGTGATGTACTGCAAAGCGATGCCAGCGCATCCAGCCGTGATCAGGTTGACGTAGATCATTTTCTTCTCTGTGATTTTGGTGAGGATGCTGGAGGTGAGTAGCATGTAGCCTGAAATCATGATCCCGGATGCAAAGGTGTAGATGAAAACTTCCCGAGAGAGCGAATCATTGCATTCTGAGCCGGCCTTCGGGTCAATTGTGTTGACGGACGACTCATTAGTTGCTGGCTCGATTTGTAATATGGAACAAATCTTGACCCCTGTTGTGACGTCCGATGTGAACACAATGTTCATTATCTGAGGAAACCAAACTCCTAGACCGCCGTATCTGAAAGCGTTGAAATATCACTTTGGCGAATGGTAGGTATAAATGTTAAAAACATTCGTTTAATTAGTATACTAACATAATATATACAGTGGCGCTCTGAAAACTGGAAACCATCAAGTAGATGGAGTTAGGAGCTTTTAGCAATGGAGAAATTTGATCAATAAGCTTGTTGATAATGGTGGACCTTTCCTCCTGTTCAGTCTCGATTTCTGCCTGGGATTTGACATCACTTTGCAACCGTTCAACTCGAAAACGCTCATGATACCTTTTGTTTTGTCTGTGAACCCAACGAAGAGCCTTCAGCGCTTCTTGCGTCCTCCCCTTAGTTAATAAAAACTTGGGTGTCTCTGGATAGAAGCAAAACACAATACCGGATATCAACCCGGGTAGGGTATTAACAAGAAATAGCAGTCTCCATGGCCGGATGGTAAAAGTCTGAGTGACCACAATCACCCATTCGTATGATAGGATCCACCAAGCTGAAACGGCTACGTAGCAGAATCCAAGCCCTCCAATGGCGCACGCATAGCCGATCATTTGTCCTCGCCTGTTGGGAGGGCAAAATTCGCCCAAATACACAACCGCCGCCAAAGTAGGCGCCGACATTAACAACCCGACTAGAAATCGTAAAATCACTAAGATCTCGAATTTATTGACAAACGTAGCTAGGAACGAGCACCCCGCTGCCGAAAGAAGTGTAATCTTCAGAACAGCTTTGCGACCACGAATATCGGTTTGATACCCCCAATAATACGTTGAAAATGTAATACCTGCAATAATAGAAGAGTCAATCATGACGACGTCTTGAAAACACGCTTCAAACTGACCCATAAAAACAGCACCGCTGACAATCCCCCTTCGAGACAGATCCAAATCCAGATCGCACTGGCTGGCCGGCAAGATGATGCCCATACCCATCGACTCGTTTGCCGAGGACATAATCGAAAATCCACACAACAAGGTCATCCATATCTGCGCCCTGCCGAAGCCGGCCTCCTTCAACGCATCGTCACAGCTGTGGCCAGGGGGCGGCTGTTTCGCAGTTTCCCCTTGTTCTGCGGAGCTTTGAACCACCGTCAACGGAATCGATTCCGAGTTGTTCTAAATCAAAATAAAACATAGCAGGCGGTGAGCGATTTCGCTTCCCCTACCGATCGGAAAACTCACCTTCTCCGATGCCATGGATTCGATGGGCGTCACACTGCTGGCCTACTCAGTTGAAAAGTGCAGCTGCACAAATCTGCAAGGTGTAAACGGCATATGAATAGAATAGATAACAGAGTTAGTACGGCGAGGTTTAGTGCACAGTATGTGGACTCTTACATTCATGTTGGAGATAAGACCGGAGGAGGTGAGCAATGCGATAAGACGTTTTTGTAAATTATATCAAATCTTTTTCTTCTTCTTCTTCAATGGCTCTACATTCCAACTGGAACTTGGCCTGTTTTTTTCAAAGTATTCTATTAGCATTTCCACAGTTATTAATTGAAAGCTTCTCTATGCCCGCTATTGCACGAGTATAATTTTTGTGTGGCAAGTACAATGAATACACTATGGACCGAGAATCGAACTCGCCATTGCTCGCAAGGCTACTGGAGGCCTCAAATTAATCCAGCTTTTATATTACTCGTCTCATATAAATTTAGGTATCTACTGTAGTAGCTCAACAGTAACAAGCGTAGTAGGTTCCAATCCCAGCCTTGATCTTGAATTTGAAAGCTTCTTGGTTAACCTTGGTAAACAGTTTGTTGATCTGGTCATATAGTATATGAACTCACTTACCGGAGCCACTATTCAATTTGGCGGGTTGTTCATCCGAGTTTTTGACGTAATTAACGTAATGGAGGTAAAGCGGCATCTACATATCTGATAAATAAAACCCCATTTTAATTCACTGAGTAGTGATGCTGCCTTTTCGCATTCAGTCAAGACACCAACTGTTCGCAACCGCGAATACAGGGATTGCCCCCCTAGCAAGGAAGGAAGCTGTTGAAACTCTTTTGCCTTCATCGGTATATAACGATCGACAGCAGAATCACCACCAGTCGCCACCGTATGTATAGGACACGGAATCCAGGTAGAGCATCGTTATCTCCCCATCGCATCGTCCGTTATCAGCGTATGTGATAAGGAGAGCAGAGAGTAGGTTGTCGGAGTTAAACCGATCTGACGAACTACCGAAGCGATCATCGTTGGAAGAAGGTCTCTCCGGTACCTACCCAAGAGAACATCGGCAGTCGCAACTAGATCACGGTCCGGGACAGATCACGTCCAACATACACACGGTCGAGTGTTTTTAATGTGTTATAGATTAAGTGTAGATTATATTTAAGAGCCAGTTCGCGAGAAGCGCGACCCCCTTTCCAAGGGAGGTTGCAACGATGTTCTCCGATTTGGATGAAATTTTCAGGGTTTGTTCATATATGTAAGAGAAGGCATTTTGCAAATTTTCAGATTTTTTCATTGAGGGGAAGTGGGGTAAAACGGCCCTTCAAAAATTATTGTTTAAAAATCGCCAAAACCAAAAAAATGCAATAATTTTGGCAATGAGTGACCGATTTTGTTTAAATTTTGCACGTTTTTTCTACTCAATTAGTACTTTATACCAAGTGGTTAATAGGGTTATAAAGTTGTTTACTTTAGGAGAAAATTGACTTTTTCGATAAAAATGGTCGTTTTTCCAAAGGGAATATTTTCACCAACAGATCTAGGATAAAAACTAAACCCGTAAGGCAATTAAGGAACTAAAGAGCTTTCATCTCATATATAATTCAGAAGCGCCAACTCAAGAATTTCTTAGAAAATCGCAATTTTCTGCAAGACTGTTTATTCTTAAGAAAGTTCGCACAAATTTCGACCCTACTTATGTTGATGTTTTCCGATCTGGTGAAAACTGTCCAAACTTTTTTGTCTCAGTTGAAATTAAAAATCAGAATTTTCTATTAGGGGAGTGTAGGGTAAAATAGTCCTTTAAAAATAAATGTCAAAAAATACATCATTTTTTTATGTGAGTTCTAGCAGAAAATACATAAGTTTAAAAAAACTGTTTCTTCTTCCTTTCAATTCATCTATATTTTTCGTCTCAATAGATACGTATACAGTCAAACCTCCATGAGTCGATATTGAAGGGACCGTCGACTCATGGAAATATCGAGGAGTGGAGATGAAAATCCTTGGAAAGCTGTTTGAAGGGATCATCACAGTAACCCAGAAATATTTTTTTAGTATGGGATAATTTGCTTCCATTAGTCGATTTCGAGTCATAGAACATCGACTCATGGAGGTTTGACTGTATCCTTCGCTGATCTATATTAGATAGCAAACTATTTGCTGAACAATTTTCAACAGAAGTAAAATAGGACCAAAATAAGTGCCTTAAACATTAGCACTTCTTTCGCAAACTGAAACAAAAATGAACGATTTCGGCGAACATGCTCGTTGATATTTTTTTTGAATAAGCTACAATTAATGTGGGTACCGGTAGTGATGTTCCTTTTACATCTATGCGAAAAAAAAACAATTATTCTTAACGACAAATGAGCAATTTCGGTAAATTGGGTAAAATAGCCTTGTAAAAATAAAATGTCAAAAATTCATAAATTTTTATATGTGAGCTCAAGCAGAATATACATCAAACTTATTGAAACTTATTTCAGTGCGCCGACTTAAGAATAATCAATCAAATTATGAATTTCTGCACATTGCACTGTTTGTTTGTCAGTTTGTGAGAATCGCAAATCCATTTTATCGATGTTTCAGCTTCTGGCTGAAACTCACAAGGTTTATTTCCATATGTAGATGAAACTATTTGGCAAAATATTGGAATGGGGAGAGAGGGGTAAAATAGATCTCCAATCCAATCCAATTAAGCCGAGAATAAAACAGTTATGCTTGGTAATCTTTAAATTATTTGATTAAGCGATCTACAATTTACATACTTTATCTACGAGTGTAGAAACGTGTATCCTAAAATTTTAAGTATTTTCATGAGGGGTGTGTTTCCAAATCGTCAGACAATTGATACACTATCCTTTTCAATAGTATACACATTACATCGTTACGCTCTCCTTGTAAATAATCAACTCGTCGTAGAAAAAAAAAAGTTTCTCCCGTATTGTGCAAAATGAATGCAACTTTGTTAAACTTTGAAGTGTTTTTTACACAGTTGTGTAAACATAGAATCGAGGGTATACTATTACCTATGAGATAAAATTGTCCAACCCTTGAAGATATATACACCCGATTAGAACTGGTATAGTCCATTCAGTCAGTTAGATTGTATCTCTGTAATATTAACTAGCAGTTTGAAGGTTAGTAATTCAAAATGTATGAATGGTACACGCGTTGACGTTTTTGCACAATAAACATGCAGAATTTGGTTTAAATTGATAATGATGAAGGATGAAAGAGAGTTATGAATACCACACAATCGTTACAAGCTACAAAAACAAGCCTATGGTAACCTGATGCAAGTAGGTACAAAAGAAAAATATAATCTGAGAAGCAGCTCCACCAACAAGCTATGTTTAAACGTTACAAAATTGCTCATTAGCCGTTAAGAATACTTTTTTTTTCGCATAGCTGTAAAAGCAACATCAGTACCGGTACCCACAGTGATTGTAGCTGATTCAAAAAAAATATCAACAAGCACTTTCGTTGAATCTGTTCATTTTTGTTTCAGTTTGCGAAGAACGTGCTAATGTTTAAGGAACTTATTTTGGTCCTATTTTACTTCTGTTGAAAATTGTTCTGCAAATAGTTTGCTATCTAATATAGATCAGCGAAGGATATACGTATCTATTGAGACGAAAAATATAGATGAATTGAAAGGAAGAAGAAACAGTTTTTTTAAAACTTATGTATTTTCCACTAGAACTCACATAAAAAATGATGTATGTTTTGACATTTATTTTTAAAGGACTATTTTACCCTACACTCCCCTAATGAAAAATTCTGATTTTTAATTTCAACTTAGACAAAAAAGTTTGGACAGTTTTCCCCAGATCGGAAAACATCAACTTAAGTAGGGTCAAAATTTGTGCGAACTTTCTTTTGAATAAACAGTGTTGCAGAAAATTGCGATTTTCTTAGAAATTCTTGAGTTGGCGCTTCTACATTATATATGAGATGAAAGCTCTTTAGTTCCTTAATTGCCTTACGGGTTTAGTTTTTTATCCTAGATCTGTTGGTGAAAAATATTTCCTTTGGGAAAACGACCATTTTTATCGAAAAGTCCATTTTCTCCTAAAGTAAACCACTTTATTACCCTATTAACCACTTGGTATAAAGTACTAATTGAGTAGAAAAACGTGCAAAATTTAAACAAAATCGGTCACTCATTGCCAAAGTTATTGCATTTTTTTGTTTTATGATTTTTGAACAATAATTTTTAAGGGCCGTTTTACCCCACTTCCCTCAATGAAAAATCTGAAAATTTGCTAAATGTCTTCTCTTACATATATGAACAAACCCTGAAAATTTCATCCAAATCGGAGAATATCGATACAAGAGGGGGTCGCGCTTCTCGCGAACTGGCTCTTAAATAAAGAGAACTATCGTGCCACTTCGAAACGTTCAGAAGAAAAATTGTGCTACAATACAAGAAACCCATCGACTGCATGAACGCACGTTCCTCTTTCCACCTCTAACTTCGATGCCCGGTTGATTGCCCCTCGCTCAGCAGCTATTGAAGGTATTTTGGATCAGGTAAAGGGGCTCAACCGTTCATTTTGGCCCTACGAACCGGATTCTGGGACCATCTACGGAACTTGTTCAAACCGTCGGCACTGGGTCGACACACATTCGTTTGGATTGGATAGGATTAGTGCTAGAAACCACCATTGTGAACCCATATTTGAGGGAGGTCAGTGTACTGAGGTCAGTGCACTAGAGTCAATGCAGATCAACAACACAGCAACCATTGCACTCGGGGACAAAGCTTGCCGCTTGACTTTGTTGGCGTCGCTTGGCTAGCACGCCATCGCTATTGGACAGGGAAGCTCGAAATTGTATGGTCATCTTCGATTCTGGAATTCAACTGAATTGCATGCTACTACAACTGAAGAGAGGCCTTGCAGTTAATTCAGATTTAGGATCTTTGAAGCGACTACACGGATTTGGATTCGGCCTACACAACTGAAGGAATTCTGGAGGCCTTCACGGAACCAGATCTGCTTCTTCAACCGCTGGACTGGCGCAACGCTTTCTTTCTCAGGTAATTAAGTTAGAATAGTGTATGTCCAGCCGAAGCATTTCCTTCAGTATACTAATGCCAACGTTTCGACCTTCTTCTCTGGACTTGTGATCATCTACGGACCTACGGCAAGGAAAACCATTACATACCATTGGCATTCCGCCAATTTGGATTTGGTATCGGTACATTTATAACTTTCGTCGTCAAGGACCATCAGGAACCGCCATTCAAGAAGGACGTTTTTTTTGGATTAACGCTCGTTTCGATGTTGCGATGATTCATCGGGGCCACTACTAAACCAGTTACCAAAGGGATCGGCGTTAGGATTCCATTTTGCTGCATGTTAGCCGACTAGGATTGGAAGGAAGAGGGAGTGCTACAATTAGTTTTCTCGGGTGAGTGAACATAATAGTATATTGCCGAAGCTAGACGCAGATAAATACACCATTTTGAATGAAAATCTGTCCTCTTCAACTTGCCATTTTCCTGCTGAGCCCTGAATGCTCTTTTGAGCGATCCATTCACAAATTTGGTTGACTTAATCGGATAATCGGACTTCGTCGGAATTGCACCACTACTGGTATCTCTAGGTGAGCTTCTGCAGTATATGCCCGGCCGAAGCCGACATTTTTGGTTATTACACCGCATATTCTCCTATTCGCCATTCGCTTCTATTGGTTGAACTGCTCGGACTCGTCAGTTAATTGGAATTCATCGAGAATCACACGGCTGCTGATTTCCTCAGTTAAAATCATTGGTGGAATTATTCGGGCCATTCAGAAGATCGGACTTTGCCGGGAATTGCACCACTGTAGGTTTCTCCAGGTGAGCTTCCGCAGTATATGCCCGGCCGAAGCCGGAACTTGTTGGTTACTACATCACGAATTCTCTTCTTCGCCGTCCTCTTGCTCGAGTCATTGGTGGACTTTCGGTAATTGGAGCTTTGTTAAGAATCGCACGACTGCTGATTCCCTAAATCATTGGTGGATTTATTCGGATCCTGCTGCTAATCGGACTTTGTCGGGAATTGCACCACTGCTGGTTTCTCCAGGTGAGCTTCCGCAGTATATGCCCGGCCGAAGCCGACATTCTTTGGATACTACACCGCACTTTCTTCTTTTCGTCCGTGTTATTCTTCGAGTATTGGTGGAATCATTCGGACAGATTCGGACCCTACAGAGAATCGGATTTCGTCGTGAATTTCACCGCTGCTGGTTTCGTAAGGCTGTTTATTTGCGAATATTGAAGGGAATCACAGTTGTCTGTCGGTCACCATGAAACCTGAACCCAAGAAACAACCGACGATGCGGGCTCTGACTGCGAGATTGAAGGAGATCCAGCTGTCATTCAGCGACATTGACAGGTTCGTCCAATTATTCAAGGAAACCACTACTACAACCGAAATCGAGATCCGTTTGAGTAAGTTGGATGAGCTTTGGGAGAACTTCAGTGTGGCTTTGGTTGACATATTTTCCCACGAAGAATACAACCCGGATAGCACTTCGGTCGAAAAGGAGCGGATGGATTTTAGCGACCGATATTATCAGCTGAAATCATTTTTGATGGACAAGCTCAAAGATTTGCAGAAACCACAGGAATTGGAGAACTCTGTCGGGGGAAGTGATGGATCGTCGCATGGAAATATGGACCACGTGTGTCTGCCACAGATTACCCTACAAACATCGATGAATGATTCAGTTTTCGGGACCTTTTTAACTCGCTTATTCATTGGAAAACGGAACTCCCTGAAATGGAGAAATTCCATTATTTAAAAGGATGTGCCCAAGGGGAACCATAGGCATTGTTCGATTCACTATAACAAAGGCCAATTACCAGGTGGCCTGGGATCTGCTTTTGAAGCGGTATAATAACAGTAAGCAACTGAAGAAGCGGCAAGTCCAGGCCCTCTTCAAGTTGCCTACTCTTACCAAGGAATCCGGAGCAGACTTGCACATTCTTCTTGAAGGCTTTGAGAGAATTGTGCAGACTCTGGATCAGGTCATCCAGCCGACCGACTATAAGGACCTTTTGCTGGTGAACATCCTTACGACTCGTTTGGATCCAGTTACTCGGAGGGGGTGGGAGGAGGCCTCATCCACCAAGTTGCAGGACACTCTTGACGATTTACGGGAATTTTTGCAGCGTAGGGTTCAAGTTCTGGACTGTTTGCCATCGAGGTCGACTGACACCAGGGTGCAGCACAGATGCAACAGACGTCAAAACAAAAACCGCAACAAACAAAACCAGCTATAGTTCAGCTCAAGCGTCAAGAGTTCGTTGTCCGTTATGCTTAGCTGACTACTTTCTCTACTATTGTGAAGAGTTCCAGCGATTATCAGTTGGTGATAGAGACAATTTCCTGAAATCAAATGGACTATGTCGGAATTGCTTCAGGACGGGGCATCAGGCGAAGGATTGCCAGTCGAAATACAGCTGCAAAACTGCAAGGGACGGCACCATACTTTGGTATGTTTCAAGTCAGCAAAGGAGAAGTTTATAAGAATACGGTAGTTGCTGGGGGCAAAGTACCTTTTACTCCTGAAGATCAACCGGAATCATCCAGAAACATGTGGCTCACATGGCGGCTACAGAGTCTGTAGTGTCCGCTACGGCTCAACAACATTTGCATCAAGTTCTGCTGGCTACGGCGGTGGTGTTAATTGAAGACGATAAGGGAAATCGTATTCCAGCACGGGCGCTGTTGGATTCCGGGTCGGAAAGTAATTTTATTACGGAGAATTTATGTCAGCAAATGAAGGCAAATGAGATCAAGTGGATATTTCTATCCTAGGCATTGGGCAAACAGGTACAAGGGTCAAACAAAGGATACATGCAACGGTTCGATCTCGCTTATCTACGTTTTCATGTGCGATGGACTTTCTCATTCTTCCAAAGGTGACTGTGAACCTTCCAACCACAACTACCAACAAGCATAACTGGTCATTTCCAATAGGAGTTCAACTAGCAGACCCGGCGTACTTCGAACGCAAAGGAGTTGATCTAGTACTCGGTATAGAATCCTTCTTTGATTTCTTTCAAACGGGACGGAGGATTTCCTTGGGTGCAGGGAATCCCTCTCTCAACGAATCTGTTTTCGGCTGGATAGTAAGCGGTGGTATTTCGGCGCCTAACCGCTCGTTACAAATCAGCTGCAATGCGTCAACTTTGGATGACCTTGACATGCTGATTTCTCGATTCTGGTCCTGCGAAGAAATGGAGTCAGGCAAGGCTCTTTCGCCTGAGGAAAGGAGGTGTGAAGACAGCTACATTCGTACAGTTCAACGAAGTTCAGATGGTCGCTACACCGTCTCATTACCGAAGCAGGAAGAAGCCATCTCGCGGTTGGGAGATTCTAGGAATATCGCATATCGGCGCCTTCAAGGGACTGAACGGCGTTTGGCTCGGGACCCATCGCTCAAAAAACAGTACCACGACTTCATGGAAGACTACTTCAAGCTTGGGCACATGCGATTGGTGGAGGAAGCAGAATTGGAAGCTGTGAAGCGGTGCTATTTACCGCACCACCCCGTAGTCAAGGAAGCGAGCACTACGACTAAGGTACGGGTGGTGTTTGACGCCTCGTGTAAGACAGCAACTGGTGTATCACTCAACGACGTACTTCTGGCAGGGCCAGTGGTTCAAGAAGATCTCCGGTCAATTATATTGCGTACCCGGACACGACAAATATTGCTCGTTTCGGATGTCGAGAAAATGTTCCGCCAGATACTTTTTCCTTCAGAGGATCGTCCACTCCAATGCATTTTGTGGCGCACTTTATCCGATGAAGTTGCTCGTACTTACGAGCTCAGCACCGTAACATATGGGACGAAACCGGTGCCATTCCTGGCGACTAGGACCTTGCAGCAACTGGCCTTGGATGAGGAGAAAAATTTCCACTCGCCGCAAAGGCGGCTCTCGACGACACATATATGGATGACGTGATAACTGGTGCGGATGAGGAGGAAACAGCAAAGGAAATGCGAATGCAACTGGATGCGATGTCAACAAGTGGTGGATTTCGGCTACGCAAATGGGCATCAAACTCTTCAGCTGTGTTGCAAGGCGTAAAACAGGAAGATTTGGCTATTCATACATCCGAAGGGATCATTTTGGATCCAGATCCCTCAATCAAAACTCTTGGTCTAACTTGGATGCCATGCACGGACACTTTGAAATTCCAGTTCAATGTTCCCAGTCTAGACCCTGGGATACCAGTTACTAAACGGACAGTGCTTTCTGTGATCGCCACGTTATTTGACCCTTTGGGTCTGTTAGGAGCTGCTATAACATCGGCGAAGATTTTCATGCAGCTGCTCTGGACGCTGAGCGATGAAAACAATCAACGGATGGGCTGGAACCAGCCCCTTTCTTCGACGGTGGGTGAGTTCTGGAGAGACTTCACGAGCAACTTCCGTTGCTCAACGAAATTCGTATAGATCGTTGCGTTATCATCCCGAAAGTTGCTTCAGTTGAGCTCCACTGCTTCTCAGACGCCTCCGAAAAGGCCTACGGAGCATGTGTATACGCACAGATAGAAAAATCCACTGAAATTTACGCTAAAAATCATGCACATAAATGGAACGCCATTATTAGCGTAATTCCAAACGTGATATAGCCTAAATGTATACAATATTTGACGTGAATCGTCAACATTGCTTGCAAGTTGTACGCAAACTTGTTAGGAAGAGAGCCGATTCAGCGTAGAATAGTGTAAATTTCCGCATCTCTAGTTTTACGCGCTTCTTACTTTTCATTATTTTTTTCTGTGCGTGAGAAGTCAAAATGCTGTAGGGGAGGTGCAAATCCGTCTACTTACGTCTAAATCCAGAGTGGCACCTCTGAAATGCCAAACCATTCCCAGATTAGAGCTGTGTGGGGCGCTTCTAGCGGCGCAACTATTCGAAAAGGTAGTACAGTCCATCAAATTCACAGGGAAGTCTTATTTCTGGACGGATTCAACATGTGTCCTACGTTGGATTGAGGCAATTCCAACTGCTTGGACCACATTTGTCGCAAATCGGGTTGCTAAAATACAGTCCATCACACAACATTCCCGTTGGAGTCACGTTCCAGGTGTTCAAAACCCAGCAGATCTTATTTCAAGGGGGATTTTGCCGGGAGATATTATCGGAAACAAGCTCTGGTGGCAGGGACCGAATTGACTGACAGAAGCAGAAGACAAATGGCCAATTTTACCAGAAGGATCATCAACAGACGCAGGGGAAGAAGAAATGCGACGCACGACAGTCGCTACTACTAGTACGGCGACCTTTGAATTCAATCAAGAGTACATTGGCAAGTTTTCGTCTTACACCGATCTTGTCCGGCGCACTGCATATTGGTTACGCTTCATGACGCTTTTGAGAACTCCGAAACAAGAGAGAAAAGAATTTACGTTTCTGTCGACGACGGAACTGAATGAAGCTGAGAATATTCTGGTCCGCTTGGTTCAGAAAGAGGTTTTCGCAACGGAATGGAAGGCATTGTCTGAGCAAAATACTGTTCCGAGAAGATCGCCGTTAAGGTGGTTCAACCCATTCATTGCAGAAGATCAGCTGATTCGATTAGGTGGCCGGCTGAAGCATTCAATGGAAACCGAAGAGACAAAGCACCCGGTAGCTCTGCCTGCCAGACATCATTTTACACGACTGTTGCTGCGTCACTACCACGAACGTCTAATGCATGCAGGGCCACAACTATTGTTGAGCGTCGTTCGGTTGCGATTCTGGCCACTGGGAGGTAGGAGTGTGGCGAAGCAAATTGTTCAACAGTGCCTGAAATGCTTTCGCTCGAAACCAAAAACCGTACATGAAATTATGGGAGATTTACCTTCATCGCGTGTCACAGTGTCACGCGCTTTTCTACGAACAGGCGTAGATTATTTCGGACCACTATATATTCGACCAGCTCCAAGGTGGTCAATCGTCAAAGCATATGTGGCGATTTTTATTTGTATGAGCACAAAGGCGGTGCATATGGAGCTTGTCTCAGACTTGTCAACGGACAGATTCCTCCAAGCTCTGCGACGGTTTATCTCCAGAAGAGGTCGCTGTACGGATATGTTTTCTGATAACGGCACCAACTTTGTTGGTGCCAGAAATCAACTTCGAGACCTTCTCGAAAGGTTGAAGGACAACAAGCATCACGAAGCAGTATCAAAGGAGTTGGCGAAGGAAGGGATTCGGTGGCACTTTAATCCCCCGAGCGCACCACATTTCGGCGGGTTATGGGAGGCCGCAGTACGATCCGCTAAAAACCACCTAATGAAGGTCCTAGGAGAAACTCCGGTATCCCCGGAAGATATGTGCACGTTGCTAGCACAAGTTGAAGCATGTCTTAACTCTCGTCCTCTCACCCCTCTTTCCGATGACCCAAATGATCTCCAGCCGTTAACGCCTGCGCATTTTTTAATCGGAGAATCACTGCAGGCCCTTCCGGAACAAGATTTCACTAACTTACAAACTAACCGACTCAGTCTACTGCAGTTGATACAGCGTCGCCTGCAAGATTTTTGGAAACGTTGGAGGAGAGAATATTTGTGCCAACTACAAAGTCGCACAAAACGGTGGAAACCTCCCGTATCTATCGATGTTGGTGTACTCGCAGTCATTCATGATGATAATTTACCGCCTATGCGGTGGAAATTAGGACGGATTATCAAGATCCATCCTGGCTCGGATGGGACAGTGAGAGTAGTCACTTTAAAAACCACATCAGGGCTACTAACTCGTCCAGTGGAGAAAATTTGCATACTCCCTATGCCACCGGATAGCAATCGCAGCGAGCTGCAATCGCCAGAGCCAACAGTTCAAGACCTTTCTGATTGCCTCTCTTTCTCCGGCTCCGCGAAGAGGATTTTCTTTCTTTATTTGCAGAAACATGGAAACTTTCGGGGTGGGTGAGAATATTCGAACCCGCGAATACAGGCACTGCCCCTCTAGCAAAGGAGGCAGCGGTATATAACGATCGACAGCAGAATCACCACCAGTCGCCACACCGTATGTATAGGACACGGAATACAGGTAGATCATCGTTATCTCCCCATCGCATCGTCCGTTATCAGCGTATGTGATAAGGAGAGCAGAGTAGGTTGTCGGAGTTAAACCGATCTGACGAACTACCGAAGCGATCATCGTTGGAAGAAGGTCTCTCCGGTACCTACCCAAGAGAACATCGGCAGTCGTAACTAGATCACGGTCCGGGACAGATCACGTCCAACATACACACGGTCGAGTGTTTTAATGTGTTATAGATTAAGTGTAGATTATATTTAAATAAAGAGAACTATCGTGCCACTTCGAAACGTTCAGAAGAAAAATTGTGCTATAATACAAGAAACCCATCGCCTGCATGAACGCACGTTCCTCTTTCCACCTCTAACTTCGATGCCCGGTTGATTGCCCTCGCTCAGCAGCTATTGAAGGTATTTTGGATCAGGTAAAGGGGCTCAACCGTTCACCAACCTTGTATGGAGCGTATATAGTTCGATGTACCATTTCATTCGAAACTTTTAAACGCAACGGTCGATCGTTATCAAATTCAATCAACAAGGCTTTGTCCCCTGTCGAATAAAACTTGTTGCGAGAAAATCGGTTAAAGATTACTATTCGAAAAGTTGTTCAAAGTTTTTCTTAGATTTTGTGCACACACATACACACGGACAGACAGACATGTGCTCAGTTCGCCGAGCTGAGTCGATTGGTATTTAACACTATGGGTCTTTGAGCCTTCTATAAAAAGTTCGTTTTCGGAGTGAAATGATAGCCTTTCGGTACAACTTCGTTGTACGAGAAAGGCAAAAAGATCGTTTTTCCAGCAAAACAATCTCAGAATAACAGCACTTTAGGGATTCAATTATTTGCACACATTTATTCGCGTTCATTTGAATGCATTGCAGTAGCTTTTGAACAAATGTTTTTATTTTATTTTGGGGTGGTCCATTGAAAAAAGAAACAATAAGATTTTAATAAAAGCAGTAGCCGATTGAGCCAATTGTCCATTGCAAAAAAATAGAACGCATTCTCCGTTGAATGCATTCTATTACGAGCAAATCGGATAATGCTTATTCCAAAATGTGTCTCTCATATTTTTTGTGAGTCCATCAGTCCATCGAGTTGAGTCGACTGGTAAATAAAATTATATGAATCTGTATGACTTCCATCGCATACTTTGTGCTCGAGAAAGGGTTTTCGTATAATATGCCGCACCGTGTTAAATTTGCTGTTGCCTGTCGCGTGCATTTGATATAGAAATATGGATTTAATAATTTCATTCGCATTGTGTTCTATTGAATTTTTTTAATTCTTTAAAAATCACGTTAATAAAGAAATAAAAAAAAATCAATAGCAAACAATGCGATTCTCCGTCGAAAGTAACACGTTGAAAGGAAATCGAATAATGCTAAGTTTTAAAAAGTGTTTCTACAAAATGTTGTATACATACATACGCACTCAAACTTACACACTAAGGTGCCCTATAAAACACTTTTTCAATTTTTTTGATGGGCGGCCGCACATTCTTACATTATTCTTGGGTTTCGCACGGAGTTGCAAAGAACTTGGATACGGGACCAGCGAACGAATTGATAGCGACAGCGACCACTCAGAGATCGGGAGAGAGTGACACAGTCGGTAACTGAGGAGGTTCGATCGTCGGGGAACTTCTTGTCGGAGTAGGATAGATCCGCCACAAGGGACTTTCCGAGTAATCCGCGATCATGCTGGGAGCCTAATGGCTCAAGTTTATTGAAAAATCAGTCTCACACTAACTTTCGCATGTTCTTGGCTTGGAACAAGGAAGGATTCCGCGTCGAATGCTACCGGATAAGGCAAAATACAAAAAAGTGTGTCTCACATTTTTTGTACACACACATACATACATACACACATACAGACATCACCTCAATTCGTCGATCTGAGTCGGTTGGTATATAACACTATGGGTTTCCGAGCCTTATATCAAAAGTTCAGTTTTGGAGTGATCTAGCCTTTACGTATACTTAGTATACGCGAAAGGCAAAACCGCACGGCTGGTACATAACACTATGTATGAGTCAGCGGGACATTTATCAAAAGTTCGTTTTTGATACGATCCGTATTACGTACAATTGATGACATTAGGTAAATGCCAGGTAACAGTAGATATGATGGTGAGAGTGAGTGAGAAAATGAAGCGAGCGAAAAGAACATGCGTCAGTTAAACCTAAATGAATCGACATTGAAGGGACCATCTACTCATGGAAATATCGAGATGTGGAATAGGAAATCTTTGGAAAGCTGTTTGAAGGGACCATCACAGTAATTCGGAAAATATTTTTTTAATGTGGCATAATTTGCTTCCATGAGCTGAAATCGAGTCATAGAATATCGACTGGTAGAGGTTTAATTGTAGAAGAGTTGGAGAAGTAGTTATAATAAAGATAATTTTAGTGGTTGAAGTGAATTAAGTGGAGTTTGATCGATCCAAGAACTACGAGTAGTAAAGAGAGAGAAATAAGAAGTGAATGGTGAGAAGTGTGAAATTGGAAGTGAGAATTGAGAAGTAAGTAGTGAGTGGTGAGTATTGAGAAGTGAGAAATGAGAAGTGAAAAGTAAAATGTAAAACGTGAAAGTTAGAAATGAAAAGTGGCAAGTGAGAAGCGAGAAGTGAAAAATGAGAAGTGAGAAGAGAGAAATGAGTAGTAGTGAGCAGTGAGTATTGAGAAGTGAGAAGGGAAAAGATACATGTGAAAAGTGAAAAGTGAGAAATTAAAAGTGGAAAGTGAGAAGCAAGAACGGGGGATTTCCCCAATCTTTTAGCAAACCTGTGGTTTATGGTAAGTTGGTAAGCTTCAAGCTAAAAATATTTATTCATAAGTATTGACATATACATTTTCTTTTTCAATGAGCCTTACAAATTTTGGTGAACCTTGAAATTTGAATAGGAGTTCAATATGGGTTGGCACTGCACTTGTCGTAAACTGTTTAGGGAGACTCAGTTAGAGTTATATGCTACTCAGATCTAAACTAATGTGACCAGATAAATTTTGTGTAAGCGCGGGACAAAAAAAGTTCATAGTTCAATATGTTTTAGAAATGTACTCAGAAGTTATTAATAAACCAAGGTTTAGTTTGCTAACTGTTCGATGAACGGTTACTCATTTTAGAAGTCAAAGCCTACGTTGAATGTGCAGCGCAATGTAGCTGTCATTAATGTTTCACATCGTTTTCAAGTTTAGCGGTACCCTGTCCGATAACTGTAAAACTGTTGCAACTATAGAATTGCAGTTAAAGGACTTTCGTCTTTCGTGCTCAACGTCTTTTGTATATAATTTTGATAGAATAATATTTTTAGTAGCGATATAAGCAATGATATCGAATCTCGAAAATTATTTTCTGAATAATCTAAATTACCTAACAAAAGTAGATACTGTGAAAAAGAATTACCCTTTTCAGGACGAATGGGTCATATATGCCCAGCGCGCAGGGCAAATATGACCCATCCGTCCTGAAACGGTTGGTTAGATCATATTTTTTTAAGTCTATTCTGGTTGAAGCTTCCGCCTCCTGGAATAAGATCCACGGTTTTTGCTCCAATTTATTTCCAAATGGATGAGACTGAATAGATTTCGGTTCAGAATATCAAACATCCTGTCCTATTTCAAACTACTTGGAGACCAGAATCCGGCCTAAAATTTTCCTGAAATGTGAGGCTACCTTAAATACAATATTCATTTTTTAAAGCACCTTTTTCGCATCAAGTTATTCGACGCAACTATCGGATGTATTACTATTCCAATATTCTGGAGGTCGGTAACTGGGGTAATTTTTCCGCAAGATTTTGGTTCGCATGAAATTTAAATGGATTGGGATTCTGGACACTCCTTCTGAGGAAAGAAATCCAAGCAATCACGCAGTAAGAAACTACATGGAAGCGAAATCTGCTTATAAGATTTCCAGGGTATAAGCAACAATCAATATGAAACTGGAGATTTTTTGTGGTTCCAGTTTCGTTAGCTATGAGCGTTCTTTGGTACCCAGTAATTAAATCGTCGCTTCAATAAGTAATTTATTGAAACTCCCTTTAGAACAAAGTTTAGCATTGCTGTCATAGCAACATTTTTGTCAGTTGTTTTAATATATTTAAACAAAAAAAAATCTACACAAATGGAAGATAATTATATCTATGGTATAAGGCCAGTGTTGGCAGAATAATGTTCAAATCTCAATCATCGAAGCCTCATGCGCGAATTAACTCGCTTTCGATCTGTAGGCTTAAGTTTTTTACACAAAATCGCATCGTTTTGCTCATTTACCGAAAAATGATTTCGCTCCAAAAAGCGTCAAAACCCAATCGGAGAGAATTTTATGTTCAGATATAGATTTACTATCCGTAGTTTTAAGCATAGAAAGTTAATTTAATGAACATATCAAAGAAGAACACGCTGATATCATACAATGATGCAAATTGCGAGTCGAACATGAACGATGAACGATTCTCTGGGCCATGAGTCGGGTGAGGTTTGACTCGCGCTTGATTTGAATCCTGGATGAGATTTGAGAATTTGAGCCTTCCCACACTGCTACAAGGCTTGAGTAAAATACAAACTATAGAGATAATTTTGTCTGAGTCACAGATGCACATTTTAATCTTGACTTCTATGATCCATATGATTGCCTTACAAAACGATTGCTTCAGTCAAAATAATATATATTTAAAAAATCTAATATTTCTTTGATAATACTGAGAAATAGTTAATAAAATATTCTTTTTTTCTATATTTCGCGGGACATTATCTAGAAATAAGTTAAATGCGGGACATTTCGCGGGACGCTTTTCAGCGCGGGACAAATAGTAAAAATGCGGGACTGTCCCGCGAAACGCGGGACGTCTGGTCACATTAATACAAACATACTTACATTAATTTTTTTTTCTCAATTTCGTTTATTTGGTAGGCTCAGGCGTGTATAACACTTTACGGAGCCATTGTTCTTTGTGATATATACAATCAATATCATTTTATTATACGGTTAGTAAGAGAGGGGTAGAAGCCAGCGTACTCGTGGTGACTCGAGGTTAGTTTACAATGTTTACGGATGGACGGGGCTTAAGATTTGGGATCAGGAAATTTCAGCTTCTCATCCGGGCATTTGGCGTCAGTGACGATGTGGCGTGTCGTCGTGCTCGAGGAATGGTTCGACTGGGAGCATCTTCCGGATGGCAAGAGCTATGGAGCTCTACGGAACAAAAAGGCAGAGACAGAACAAAAAAACCCTTTGAAAAAAGAAAAAAAAACCACATGTTAGATCTTGATGTCAGAAGGACAAAGAAAATTATAAATGGCCTGCATATGGACAACATCACGATCTCTCAAAACACCGCGAACTTCCCTGAAGGGTTGTTCACCTCGGGCCACAAGGGTATCCAATAATTGCTCTCTGGAGGCGTCATTTTCCGAGCAGGACCAAACTACGTGATCGATGTCATCATAACCGGCTCCGCACCTACATAAGTTGCTATCGACAAGGTTTATTCTGTACAGATGTGCGTTTAGTGAATAGTGATTAGACATAAGTCTCGACATCACGCGAATGAAGCCTCGACTTAAGTCCTCACCTCTGAACCACGCTCGCCCAGAAACATTTGGAACTATGGAAAATAGCCACCGTCCAAGTTCGTTGTGTGCCCAATTTCTTTGCCAACTTTGAAGAGTACTCTGACGGACTAATGGGAAAAACTCGTTGCTCGAGTATTGTCTATCATAAACTTCACCTTCCTGTGCGCCCACCTTTGCCAGCAAGTCTGCCTTCTCATTGCCGTAGATTGAGCAGTGAGATGGGACCCAAACAAAGGTAATCTTGAATGATCTTTCGACCAAAACACGCATCTGCTCTCTTATGTTTGTAAGAAAGTAAGATGCGTGCTTAACAGGTTTCATCGACCGGAGTGCCTCGATAGAACTAAGACTATCCGAGAAGATGAAATAATGGTCTACGGGCTGATTGGAAATTATCCCCAAAGCGAAGTTAATTGCTGCCAGCTCAGCAACATAAACCGAGCACGGTTCCTGAAGTTTTCGGAAGGTGGTTGAAGTTACATTGAAGACACCGAAGCCAGTGGATCCGTTAATGCGAGAACCATCAGTGAAATATCTGTTGTTCAAATTGACATGTTCATATTTTTCTAAAAATAGGGAGATATTTGTCGAAGATGATCTGGTATTCCTTGAATAGCGTATTTCATGGACAGATCGTATTCAATTGAGGAACTGTCGTTGGTGAAGTGAACTCGAGGTGGACGGAAGACAAAGATCTGAAGAAATGTAGTTGAGATAGACTCTAAGGAATCTTGAACGACAAGTCAGTTCAAGCATTTTATCGAAGTTATCTAAGACAAGTGTGTTACTTGTTCCCACATTTGATGAGTATTCTAAGTGAGAGCTCCCAGTAACGGTGCTTTAAGGCTTCATGACATGTCATTCAGAATGGCTGCCTTGCGGCTTACCAACACAGTCAAACAATCAACCACCCCACCCACCCCGATATGCACAGACAAATTTAATTCATATATTGCCTACATACCTGACCATCTTCTCACTAAAAAAGTAAATCTGGACTTACTTCTAAGTTCAATCTTTGCGGCGATATGATGATATTACCACATAGCGCTAATTTAGGGAAGATATATAAGCAAGTGAACAAAGTGAAAAAAATCCCCCCAGTAACGCACTATGCCAACGACGTCGCCGGCTTCAACAATCTGCACGTCGTCGGTAGCGTCGTATGCAAGCAATCATTGATCAGCAGCAGACAGTGATGTCGATATGAACTATTGTGAAATCATAGCGGAAACATGTAAAATATCGATTTAATTAATCAATCTTTTCCTAACGCATTATGTATTGATGCAATAATAATATGTTATTGATTATGTTTGGGGTGCGTTTCAAAAATTGAAAAATCGGAGCAAAAAATGATTTTGTTATTGGTGCGTTTGAGCAGCTGGCAACAACGGTTGAGGATGTAAACATAAACAGCCAGCATCGTGAAAACATAATTCATAAATATTCACCTAAACCAAAGAAAAACTGATGCTTTTCTGGCAAATTGCATCAGTTAATCCCATACTTAGACTGTATTGATTGATTCTGTTTCTAAGTTGGGCTGAATTCTTCCGAATGCGTGCAATGTTTACTGTTGTCGGATGTTAACAAAAAATTAATCCCACGTGTATGCTTACTGAATTGGTATTGGAAGTTTCCACCACTACAAATCCATGGTTGATGATTTTTATGATACAAACACATAGCAATTTGAGTGTCACAACGCTTCACCTTAAAGGAGTGACTCCAGCAAGCACATCCAGGCTCATGTTATGCGTCGAATGCATGCAGCCAAGGGCAATACGCAAACAACGATACTGAATTCGTTCCAATTTGATCAGGTGGCAATCAGCTGCTGAGAGGAAGCAGAAAGAGCCATACTCTAAAACAGAGAGAATAGTCGTTCTATAGAGGTTGATGAGGTCTTCCGGTGAGCACCCACCAGGTTCCGGGGACAGAACGTAGCAAATGGATCCTTTTCCGGAAATTTTGTATCAAATACTCAAAATGGAGTTTCCAAGTACATTTAGAATCAAACACGACCCCAAGGTATTTAGAAGATAAAGATTGGTTGATGTCATCATTCAACAGTTTTAGTTTCAGTTGAGCTGGGTACCGCTTCCTAGTAAACACAACCAACTGAGTTTTTTGCGGTGAAAACTCGATCCCTAAATGTCTGGCCCAAACAGTCAGATTATCCAGGGTACTTTGCAATGGTCCTTGCAAGACAGCTGCACATGGACCTCTTAGAGAGACCACGGCATCATCTGCAAGTTGTCTGAGCGTGCATTGTCCTTCCAAACAATTGTCAATATCTTTAACATAGAAATTATAAAGCAAGGGACTTAAACATGATCCTTGGGGAAGGCCCATGTAGCTATTTCTGGAAGTTGTCAGAGTGCCGAGTGTGAAGTTCATTTGTTTTTCTGACAACAAATTATACAAGAAATTGTTCAAAATAACGGGTAATCCACTACTGTGCAGATTGTCTGACAGTACTTCTATGGAAACTGAATCAAAAGCGCCCTTAATATCCAAGAATACTGAAGCCAATTGCTCCTTGTGCGCAAAGGCCAGTTGTATATCTGAAGAAAGCAACGCTAGACAATCGTATGTTCCTTTCCCTAAAAATCCAAAACTGAGTATTTGAAAGCAATGCATTTTCTTCGACCCAATGGTCGACTCTTGAAAGGATAATTTTCTCCAATAATTTTCTCATGCATGATAGCATGGAAATCGGTCGGTATGAATTGTGATTAGACGCTGGTTTCCCAGGCTTTTGAATAGCTATTACTTTGACCTGTCGCCATTCAGGTGGCACAATGTTGTACTCCATGAAACAGTTGTACAGGTCAAGTAATCGTCTTTTGCGATATCTGGGAGGTTTTAAGAAGATTGAATTTGATGTTATCGCATCCCGGAGCAGAGTTATTCGATGAAAGAAGAGACATAGAAAGTTCCAGCATTGTGAATGGTCCACCCAAAGAACCGGGATCAGTGACTGATTCTCGAAATAGCGGTTCTGCTGGTACGGAATCTGGGCAGACCTTTTTGCGAAGTTGAATATCCATCGATTGGAGTATTCTTCACTCTCATTGGTGGAAATGCGGTTCCGCATGTTGCGAGCCGTTTTCCAAAGTGTTGTTTTCGATCAGCTTTCGTAGAGCTTTACGACATAATTCGATAACTTGAAAGCCATCTGTTATACCGAATAACTGGGAAATCCGGATAAATGGAATAACCGAACGGTCAACACTACTGTAACACTGAGTACCTTTTATTTCCGTTCGTAGCGTACACCATATTCAGACTGCCAACCCTTTGCTCTTCAGACTCATGGCTTACTTGGTTTACATACGATATACACTCCCCTTACAATTAGCCTTAATCTAGTAATATTGTTTGCACATAATGTTGGAGGTGTTCAGGACGTTTTGTTTCTCGATTACTACGGCGGATGATTAACGGTTTTTCAATTTGACTTTCTGGAACCGGTGGTAGCTGTGTTTCATGACTAGATGTCGATGCTTGCATTTCACCTGGTATTAATGAGTTCGAATCTGCTGTTGGTACATTCACCGGCTTCAACTGTGCCACATTCCTCCGGTATATCTTTCCAGTTGCCAACGAACGAATTTCAGCCTCTGATCCTTCTCTTCTAATAATCTGGAACTTTTCAGCGCTGTAGTTTGTAGCTAATTTATTCTCCTTAATAAGCCTTTTTGCTACTACGATGTTCCCTTCCCTTAGCTGGCTCTCTTCTGCTTTCCTATGACGATCTGTTGCTTCTGCTGCAGTTACTTTTTTCTCCCAATCGCGATCTGTAGTTCCTTCAATGAATAATCTATTCGTATAGTGAATGCTCGGAATTTTGTCTCGAAGTATCCTGCCGAACATAAGAGCAGATGGGGCTTCTCCTGTCGTCGAATGTGGAGTGGAATTGTACATCAGGAGGAAAGTACGCAAATCCCACTTCCAGCCAGTCGAGTTTTCCACCTGACTGATCCTCAATCGCTTCAGAATTGTACTGTTCATCCGCTCTACTTCTCCATTTGCTTGCGGCCAATAGGGCGTGGTCTTTTGATGCTCGATACCAAACTCCCGACAAAAACTCCGGAAGGATTCGCTGGCAAATTGGGGCCCGTTATCAGATCTCAGAGTTTCTGGTATTTCTCCACACAGTCATCTATTTTTGGCCACCAAACCTTCTGTCTCAAGCGTCGCTTCATTACACTCATTCCATGATGACCGTCGTGGGCGCATGTCAGTATCTGAGATCGGAGAGTCTCTGGAATAATAAGCCTATCTCCTCTCAACAAAACGTTTTTGGCCGAGTGTATTTCTGATTTAAAACACTTGAAAGCTTGCACATCATTCGACCAATTTCCGGATTGCAGAGCTGTTTGTAATTTTTGCAATATTTCATCTTCCTTTGTTGCTTCCGCCACTTGATCGAGGGTCACAGCTCTCGGAATCGAATTGTCCACTAAGTGGTTGATGTAAGACTCCGCAGTATTATCGAAAGGTTTCGTTTTGTTTACTGATAATCTGGACAAAGCATCAGCTAAATTTGTAGCACCAGGTTCGTACTTCACCTCATAATTATAGGATTGGATACGAAGTACCCAGCGTTCAATACGCCACGGACATGGACGAGATCGCGCACTAAACAGAAATTTAAGTGCTTTGCAATCCGTTATAAGCAGAAACTTGGTACCCAGGAGGTACAGACTGAACTTTTCTACACCCCATACAATAGCTAGCTAGGGATTTACTTGCAAACGAAAAAATTTGATTCTGGCCGTCATCGTTTTCCTGTAGCAGCACTGCTCCTAAACCTTCCAGACTGGCATCTACGATCAATTTGGTTTTCTTCTTCGTATCGAAAAACCCAAGATATCCAATTTCGCTTATTGCTTCTTTTATCGCGTCGAAAGATTTACGTTGGTTATTTTTCCAGGTGAATACAATCCCTTTACGAAGAAGTGATCTTAATGGCTCTGTTTTAGCTGCTAGATTTGGAATGAACCTCCCTACATATGTTATTAAACCTAGAAAACTCCTAAGTTCTGCTACGGTTTTCGGCTCTCGAAATGTACGGATCGCTTCAATTCGGCTTTCAGTCGGACTGACACCCTTTTCGCTGAGTACGTGCCCTGAAAACTCAATTTCCTTCGCTCCGAATATACATTTCTCATTGTTTAAGAGAACGTCATATGCTTGTAATCTTCTTAGAACAGCTTGAAGCCGCTTGTCATGTTCTTCTTGTGTTAACCCAAAAACTACTACATCATCCAGATATACGATGACTCCTTCCAACCCTGCTAGAATTGACTCCATTGTCTTTTGAAAGATTTCGGGAGCACAACTAACACCGAACATAAGTCTTCTATATCTACAGGTTAAAACAAAAAAAAAAAGCATTACGTATAATTCATTATTTCATATTTATTCTAATAATTCTGGAAATAAATCAAAATTTTCCTATCTGTTTTGTGAATGTTAATGTTTACCTGAATAGACCGTTCTTGGTGATGAAGGTAGTAATGGGTCGAGATCTTTCGGATATTTCTAACTGGTGAAATGCGTCCTTAATGTCAATTTTTTACAATACTTTTGCGCCTGACACTGATCCAAGGATCTCATCCACTAGTGGTAGAAGATGTGTTTCTCTGAGTATCGCTTGATTTGCTCGACGCATATCGATGCACAGTCGAATGTCACCCGATGACTTCAGAATTGGAACCATCGGAGATACCCAAGCTGATGGACCAGCTACGCGTTCGATTATCCCTTGTTCCTGCAACATCTGAAGCTTATCGTTCACTTTGTCCTCAAGAGCATATGGAGCCCGGCGGTATGCTTGCTGAACTGGTTGCACTGTGTCGTATATCGGTATTTCAACGGTAATGTGCTTGAACTTTGGAAACTCTACTTGTGGAGATTCCGAGATGCTACCGATATCAAACCCGACCTTCAAGACTTGCAATGCCTTCGCTGTTTGATTTCCCAAAAGATTTTGTTGTCCGGCCTTTGCAACATAAAATTTGGCCACTGTCTCTCTTTCTCCACCTCGGATCATCGCCATGAAGCTCCCGGAGATACGCATCGGCTCATTTGAAGCGTAGCAAGTAAAATTTTTGTCGGTATCGACAGTCATGTCCCATACACGAACCTTCAGCTGTTTCATTTTCTCCCACATTTTCTGGCTAACTATGTTCGCTGCCAGAAACGATTACCATAGGTATTTCGATTCCGCCTACTTCAAACATAAATGTGTTTTCTCCCATGGCATAGAATATATATATTCATTGTCTTTGTCCTGGCTGTCCTGATCTTGAACTGTTCTGATACGCTTTGTGGATGTCGGGAAGCGGTTACTATCATTAACACGCTTCAAACATTGCTTGACAAAATGACCGATACTTTTACAATTTAGACACGACGCAGCCTTAGCTGGACAGGAATCAGAACCTCTAACATGGCCACGTTTTCCACAAGCGTAGCATACCGGAATTGTACGATTTTTTTCTGGAAAAGGATGCTGCTTCCTTCCTGGCCCTAGAATAGTTAAATGTTAAATTCTGGTTTGGTAATTAAACTATCATCTTCACCATTCAAATCACGTTTCATGTGCTCTGGTTTCCATTTAGTCACCTTACTGATCGGATCGCTTGAAAAAGTTTTATTGAATTCCTTCAATTTTCGCTCACTTTCTTCTAAACTTGTACCCAAACTTTCAACTTCGTTTAGCATCATATCTCGTTTTAACATTTTCTGTCGAAGCTTGTTCGAGTAGCACTTTTCTACTATCTGATCGAGAATTATTTCCTCTGGCTTGTCATATTCGCATCTTTTTACTTGAGTTCTCAATCTAAGGACGAAATCAGCGAAACGTTCCGACGGCTTCTGGGTAATCTGACGAAAAAGATGGCGTTCGTAGATACGTCTACGATACGGCTCGAAATGTGCATCTATGTGCATCATGTTATCGCATTTATTCTGTTTTTTCAAAAGAATTACGAGAAACGAAATCACAATTCAATTATAAAATTCGTTTTCTAGTGATAACGCAAAATGATCATAATAACTCCATCGCACCATTAATTTCAATTATACTAGTAAGATTCGAAATAACTATATGACGGCAACAACATCTCTTCTAAATTATGAAGAAAAACCGCCTTCGTCCATTCATGGCGAAACCTGCCTTCTCTGTACTATGACGAAGACCGCTTTTTCAATTAAGACGTAAACTACCTTCTTCTAAAAGTGACGAAAACCGCCTTTTCTTATGGCGAAAACCACCTTCACTTAAGACGAAAACCGTCTTCTTCTAATAGTGACGAAACCCGCCTTCTTTAAATAATGACGAAAACCGCCTTCTCTTATGACGAAAACCGCCTTCTTGTAAAAGTGACGAAAACCGCCTTCTTGAAAAAGTGACGAAAACCGCCTTCTTGTAAAAGTGACGAAAACCACCTTCTTTGAATAGTGACGAAAACCGCGAAAACTGCGAGGTTTCTAAGCCAGGTTACCATTTTTGCATTCGTATATCATGAGGGTAGCACGATGATACTTTTATGCCCAGGGAAGTCGAGACAATTTCCAATCCGAAAATTGCCTAGACCGGCACCGGGAATCGAACCCAACCACCCTCAGCATGGTATTGCTTTGTAGCCGCGCGTCTTACCGCACGGCTAAGGAGGGCCCCAATTTAACATTATATATCAAAAATTAGAGAAGTTCGACAACTAGTTCCAATAATATATTTTTTTCAATGAAAAATTCATCAAACAACTCGATGGTGAGCCCATGATCATAAAATCGGTCCAGTAGTTCTAAAGTTATGATTTAATGACCCTGTGGTGGGGACAGGTTAGTCGAGACCAACTTTATCTGTATTATAGAAGAGGTGGACTGTGGCTAATGGAGCTTGACGAAAAAAGATGAATGTTATCTCGTTGAATACTTAAAAGGGTTCATTGACAAGAAACGGTAAAAAATGGCCATAAATAGTGCTAGACATCAGAAGCAAGGGCACGACAACAACAATGATTTACAACTATTTTATCAACAAGAAACGTCGTTGTAATAATTCTGAAGGCGACTCTCCTGACAACAAATGAATACAATTATGGCAGAATATGATTCAGCATATCTGTGCTCTGGAGACAAATCTGCGCAATTCCTAATAACCAAAAACTGTTATGGTATGAGTAGAATTTCGGATGCCAATTGCTTGACTTGTAATCTTCCAGACAATAAATAATACTTGAAGTATGTGACTGGTCGTCAAACATAATTTGGCACAAACTTCAACAAACTTTCAACATAGTGCATTCTTGCAAATAACCCAAGAATGAAGACAGCATTGTGACTGGCGGTGTATTTTATTAGTTTTATTATAGTAGGAGTATTTCAATAAATTTCATTGCTTTAAAAGTCAATTGAAGTATTTCTACATCATTAGTTGTACCTGGACGTTAATTGTTTGCTTGCTATAAATCATGTTAAATAAATTATACAAACACGAATAACTCAAATATATTTTAAAAAATCCCAGTTTCTCACGTACCCAGAGCTTTATAGTCTTCCCTTATTCTAATTTAGTGCAGCACCCACAGAGCATTTTGTGTTTAGATACTTTGAGGCATCCGTAGATTGGTCGCTGTCATCTCTAAGTAGGTATAGCCCAATTTCCTGTGTCTTGGTATGTGTCATCATCATCCATTATGCACGTAATTGCTTAATCCTTTTGCACACCTTGGACACACGGGCGAAAACAAGCCAAATTTACGACTCATACAGTCTTATCACCACAGACAAACAGCTATAGCATTTCAAAATTGTTTCTGATAAATCATCGCTTGGCTACTCTGTTACCTTCTGGTTCGCCTTTTCTTTGAAACATCATCGATTGTAAAATTGTCAAACGGATATACTCTAATGTGAACTGAAGGAAATGCGGTGCGCGCGCACCTGTAAAGCTCATGTAAATCTTGAGATCAATGTTGTCTTAAAAAGCCGTTGCATTCATCGTCGATGTTGCTCCGTTTGTCTGTATTTACATCATCCAGAATACTTAGTGCTTACAAGAGTCTCAGATTAGAAATTTCAACACAGTCATGCCATAGCTCCACTTATTAACAAGGAGTAAAAGCTGAGCATCTTCCAGATCGTATGAAATACCATCCACACACACCGTGCTGGCAGTTCTTTATTCGTACTAAGACATCTTATCGGAAGATTCGCCCAGCATATGTTCCGCTTTCCGTTATGTTCCGTCGCGTCATGATGCCGTTTCGCAATTGCAAACAAACCGATAAGAACATTCGCAGCCAGACTGCTGAACTGCTCCACTGATCGACGACGTCGTCGGTGATCTGCCGTCGCAGGAAATGATCTTTAAAATCTGAAGAAGCTGCAGCGCAGAACTTCAGTTTGCGCGTATCACTCACCGGTGGCGGTCATCTCTTGGAATCTCTCTAGTCTAGTTCGAAGCTCGAATTTGGAATTTGGCAATGGCACCACCATGCTCTGCAGACGTTGTGTTCACGGTTGAACCGGTCAAGGTTGAACCCGTGCGAGAGAAGCAATCGCACACGTACGATGAAGCGCTGGAGCTGGCCGGATTCGGGCGAGCACACGTTTTCTTAGTCATTCTGTCCGGGTTTTCAATCATGGCCTCGATCAACGAAGCCATGGGAATGAGTATTATTCTGCCGGCCAGTCAGTGCGATCTGGGGCTGGATCCTGGAGAAAAGGGAATGATCGGTGGAGCGGTGTTTTTGGGTTAGTGACAAGCATTAGGTTGAGTGTTCGAAGTGGTTCATACTGAGACTGTTTTCTTCGCAGGAGTCATGACATCGTCGTATTTCTGGGGCTATCAGGCGGATACTCGAGGAAGACAGTTCGTGTTGAAATATGCGTTGATAGCCACCTCGATATGTTCGGTTATCTCGAGTTTTGCGAACGACTTTGCTTCGTTGTTAGTGATGCGGTTCATCACGGGGTTGTGTGTTGCAGCGCCTTCGGCTACGGTTTACGCATATCTGGGAGAGTTCTGCATGCCAAGTAGACGAGACCAGATGATTTCTTACGCATCAGTTATACCTTCCATTGGAATAATCTATGTTGGATGTAAGTGTGTTTATTCATATGCAAAGACATATTTGTGTTGAGCGTTTTCATTTCATTCCAGTAAGTGGATGGTTAACACTTTCTTTTGATTGGAGTATCATCATCACGGAAACGATCACCTACAAACCATGGCGTTTGTTATTTATTTTGTATACCGCCCCGGGATGTTTAGCTGGAATTGTTTTCTTCTTTTTTCCGGAGACTCCAAAGTTTTTGCTGTCCAAAGGTCGAGATGGAGAGGCATTGGCTGTATTACAGAAGCTTTACCAAATTAACCATGGATGTGCAAAAGAAGGAAACTACGAAGTAACGGCTCTTCAGCCCGAAGTAAATGAAGTTGAATTTGAATCTGAATCGGGCCTGTTGGGAATTTTAAAATCGATGAAGAATCAAACTATTCCACTACTGAAGTTTCCATATTTGAAGTACTTCTTAGTTTGCTGCGTTCATGGTGCCAGTGCTTTTACCATGTAAGTTGTTAATCAACTAATTTTGCGAAAGTTCATTAACCTGATTTTCTTTCAGATATGGCGGCCTGGCTCTTTGGTTTCCACAAATCATGAATCAAGTATCGTCTAACCCGTCGGATGGCACGAAGATTTGCTCCGTCCTGCAGCAGCAGGACGTCGTCCCGGTTGATTATTCTACCACTGATATTTGTGATTCAACCATTGAAAAGGAAACCTTCATCTACACGGCAATGCTCGGATCATTCGGTGGAATTTACTGCTTAGTTCTCTCGATAATCCTTCGTCGATTCCGTACCTCAACGATAATGATCTTCAATATGACCATCTCTGGTATTGCGGGCCTTCTGCTACAGTACTTTACCAACAGTTATATTGTTGCAGTGCTATTTTGTGTGCAGATTATGTTCGCCGGCATTTGTGTCATGTTGGTGAATGCTGGAGCCGTGTCGCTATTCCCAACTAAAGTGCGAGGCATGGCCGTCAACATGGTTAACATGATTGGACGGTTGAGTTGCTTTATCGCTAGTGCAGTTATAGGACCTCTGTTGTTGCAAAACTGCCCGCTAACGTTCTACTGTTTGTCGTTCATGCTCTTTGTCAGTGCTGCAGCTACGTTCCTTCTACCAAAGGATAAGTGACAGCCGTAGTTTGCATCGGAACATGAGTACCTAGTCGACTGTGATCTTCTCAGAAATGATTACGATTCGAAATCTACGGGATCACCGCTAAGCGCATGATCCCTTTAGACTATTAGAAGACTGACTGAAATCTCGTCAATACAAATTCTTCCGAAAAAGAATTACATACTCCAAAATACTTTCCTAATAATATAAATCAAATAAATGTCAATCAAAACTGATAACAACTACAATCTTTCTGCCGGATGACTCTCCGAATTCTCGTCGCTTAGCTTGACGGCCATCGGCTTGACATTCCTGACCTGGTTGATTGTTTGAAAACAGTATCCGAACAGTTAGTCCCTCCATTCCGCCAGAGTTTGTGAAAACTGACGCGATGCCGGGGGTGAAGCCGATGATGTTTGTCAAACATGTTTGAGCGTTCGTTGGGCACATTGTGCATTATCCGTCCTGTTTACCTTCGGAGTCAACAGTGCAGCGTTGTGTCATAGTGCCGCTCAAGCTTCAAACAGACGTCCACACTTCAAACATCACAAGTGGCTGTCGAAAGCCACGCTTAGTTCATATAGAAAGTAAATAAAACAATATTGGGACCCCGGTCGCTCCACTGATTGGCATCCCCAAATCAGCGTCTTGATCTTTTTTTCCCTCTGTTTGTCAGCCGGTAACCGTTCGGCTTGATTGGTTTCGTTTTGATGGCTGCCTCCCACGCCTTCCTCATTGGCGTCGACGACGTTTCGGTTTTGGGCCATCTCTTGAGCGCAGCGCAAGCGTGCGTTTCGCAGCCCAAAACGCGAGGTCGTGATTTTGCATTAATCACAGCAATCCATTTTCGGTCAAATGTCAAGTGGCCGTCGTCGTCGCGCTATTGTGACTGCCTACCAACCTACTTAGATTGATCGTCGTCGGAGCGAATTCTGGAGTGTTGATTTTTGGGTGATTGCTTGGCCAAATTTGTGTCACTGTTTCAAGTGATGGTTTCCCTTTCGTTGCGCGTTGCATTCGTTCAAAATACAAAGTATGATGCAAAAAAAATGGATTGAATCGGGGAAGCTGATTTACCC
This sequence comes from Armigeres subalbatus, assembly GCF_024139115.2. Taxonomy (NCBI): domain Eukaryota; kingdom Metazoa; phylum Arthropoda; class Insecta; order Diptera; family Culicidae; genus Armigeres; species Armigeres subalbatus. The sequence continues at coordinate 12,032,521 of NC_085139.1, read as the reverse complement.
ACACTCGTCATCGTCAACACCATCGCCAAGGTTGACCACCGACCACCGCGGGTGCTCTGAGAACCAATCTAGCTGCAATAATTTACCAACTTTTATGTGGCAATCACCGTTCGGAAAAAGAGACGAAGGTTCGTAAAACCAATCAGGCGTGAATGCAGCGGAAAAGTAACTTCTATAGTGACTGCAATATGGAATGTTTGTATGTGCGGTAAGAAGCGTTTTATAAATGGGATGCAATTTATCCTGCAGCGGAGTTGCCAGATTTTAATACAGTTTTCAATTGTATCAAAGAATCTTTATTAGCTCACGTTCAATGTTTTTAAAAGTGGTATTGTTATTTCATTCACCTGTATAATTTCCCGGGATTGTTGTTCAGAGCTAGACATCAATTTAGAAGAAATATCATATAGGCAGACTCATCGGAAAATATAACGAACATATTTGCTATATCTTCTTCTTCTTCTTATTGGCATTACATCCCCACACTGGGACAGAGCCGCCTCGCAGCTTAGTGGTCATTAAGCACTTCCACAGTTATTAACTGCGAGGTTTCTAAGCCAGGTTACCATTTTTGCATTCGTATATCATGAGGCTAGCACGATGATACTTTTATGCCCAGGGAAGTCGAGACAATTTCCAATCCGAAAATTGCCTAGACCGGCACCGGGAATCGAACCCAGCCACTCTCAGCATGGTCTTGCTTTGTAGCCGCGCGTCTTACCGCACGGCTAAGGAGGGCCCCATTTGCTATATCTATCCAGCCGTTTTTAAGTTATTCGGATACGAGCACAGACCAGAGTAGCCTGAATAGCTTACAGTAGTCATCGAGCAAGTAAGGCCACTGTGTCTTAGTCGTCGCGAAAATGAATAAATTTCTATTTGGTGCTCGGTAAATCAATTGATATGCGTTTGATCGTGTTCCTGTTCGGTGTGCAGGTAGTTAATTTGTTCTGCTTTGTGCGACCGAATCATGGTTAGTTAAAATCATTGTGAAAAAAGAATGGCACGGTCGAATCGCTTATCTGAGTGATTCCTGATCCAACGATGCCTACCGACTAACTGATAATCATTCCTGTGGTTTTTGTGGAGACGCAGAGGTAAACATGGCTTCAAATAACAAAAACCACCTACTAATATTCCTTCCCTCTTCCTCACTGATTACAAAGCCGTGACCGGCGCCGTTATTGATTATTTGAGCATTTGAGTCACTGAAACTTGCACACTGGGAATGCTTGTACAATTCCAGTCAGTCATTCAGTTGTTCTTTGTCCAATTTTACTGATTCTGGTCAATCACGGAGTAGCAACAATATATATGTGTAGTCAGTCAAAGCTAAGTTAAGTCATCTTAGTAGAGCTGTACGCCGCCGCATGACACCGACGATTTGAAGAAATAAAACATGCTCTTAGTGATCATTTGAATCAAATTGGCTTAGAATTGAATGCAAGGAATCCAAGAAATCCAAGAATTGGAATACAGGCCTTAAACTCAAAACACGTAACAAAAAATCTATTAGCTCCTTTTAGATATGGAACATGTTCTTCGTAATCTTTTAAACCAAATTCTATTTCCCAACGATTCCAACTATTTTTCAAAATTAAAACAATAATCCAAAAAATGCTGTTTTCAAGTTTGGCTTAACATTTGGCCGATCTTGAATCAAAATCTGTTCAATTCTTCAGATTTTTACGGGCAGCACTTTTCCATGTTTTGTTCTTGATTTTTAAAATAGTTAAAGAATTTAAAAAAATGAGTTCTTTGGAAAAGTTGACCTTAAATTAGTCAAATAATCGACTGAAGCAATAAAAACGACATACATGTGAAGGTCAATTGAATGCCTGTTCCATTGCAAGTCACTCAAGATTTTCTCGAATTGGAGTACATGTCTCAAGATCAATACGCATAGCGAAAGATCTATTTACTACTTTCAGAAAGTTTCAGAGGTAAGCTAGCCAAGGGCTGAAAGCCTCTTAAATGAAAATATTAATAATAATAATCCTTTCAGAAATAAACATGCGGTTAGCGATCTTCTCATTAGCATTACATATCTCACTGGGACATTACCGCCTCGCAGCTCAGTATTTATCAAGCACTTCCACAGTTGTTAACTTCGAGGTTTCAAAGCCATTCTTGATTCATATATTATGAGGCTAACACGTTAGTACTTTCATGCCTAGGGAAGTTGAGAAAATTTCCAACCCGAATATTTCCTAGACCAGACCGGAAATCGAATCCAGCCAACTTCAGCTTTATCTTGCATTATAGCTTCGCATCTTATCGCATGGCTAAGGAAGTCCTCGCTGTTTCTGATCATTTGAATCAAATAGCATTTGATAATACGTGCTACGCCATGCTATTCGATTCATGGAATGGACCTGGAAGAATATATACTTTTTGAGGGCATATCTAATTTGGTTCTACAGATTACAAGGCACATTGTCAATTTTCAAAAACAAATAACATACGTTAGGATACACGTGCGGACCATAAGGCCTAAACTCCAGGGAAATCTTGGACGCTCATCCAATTTAATTCTACGGAACATAATCAGCACAAACGATTTAAAAAAGCTTGCAGCTCTCAAGGAGGTCAATTCAAGACTTATACTCCAGGGAAATTTTATATGAACTGGGATGCAACAAATGTTGAAGGAATATCCATTTTTATTCTAAGTCGGTAGGGACAAGTCCTTTCTTATTCGTCGTGAAAATTGGAGAACGATGCGTTGTGTTTATTTTTAAATTTGCTCGAAAGAAGCTTAGGAAACCGAAAGATTGTAAGTCATTGTATTTTAACGACGGAGGTCATTATGTCGAGCAGAATCATAACTCTTAGTGACATTTTGGTCAAAATTGTGTTACTATAGCAAAAAATGCTTTGATTCTTTGCGACAATGTCTTGACATAGTTTGTACAATGTTGAGAAAAAATATGAAAATTGGTATAAAGCGAAAAAATATTGGAAGAATTTGCACCCATTTTTCTCAAAACTAACTTTTTTTGACTTACACACCTTTGCGCCCCCTCAGTTGTTTGATGGAACTCAATACAGGAGATCCCCCCCCCCAAATAAAATTTTCTCATTACGCCACTGCTTAACCGAAAATGGTAGCATTTCTGATGTCCTGGCAATGACAAAACCACCATTGAATCATTTCACAAAAAAAAAAATGTTAGAAATATTAGCGAACACCTTTTAACATAACTCGTATCTAACCAGAAAGTGCTCTTAGTACCATTTTTCTGAAAAATGTCTTCTATCGGAATTCTGGAAAACTCATTGCTGAAAACTCCCCTATCAGCGAGTCTTTTCCCAGGAATTCTGAAGAATTTGCACTCAAAGAATTTTGAGACATTGCCCGATTGAGAATTTTGGAAACCACTTTTTCTTCAATTCTGTACAATCCTTCCTTCGGGAACTCTGTGTAACTCCTGCTTCAGGAATTCTGGGAAACTCATATTACAAGAATACAAGGTTTTATCTGCCTAAGAAATTATGAGTTTTGAGGATGTTCCCTGTACCCCTTCAGATATTATGGAGAATTCTTCCTCCAATTTTTTTTTTGTGAAATTTGGTCCAGACTGGATTTTTTATTGAATTTCGTACAAATTCTTTCTCAGGAATTCTAAACTGCAGCCTACCTCCTCAACTTAACCCAAGTATTCCTAATATACAAGAATTGTGAAATATTCCTGCTTTGGAATTATTGGAGAATGTCTACTTCAGAAACTCGAGGAATTTCATCCTTCAAGAATTCTTTCTACGTAAATTTTCTGGAATTCTCATTAAGAAATTTTTAGGAATGTTCCTCCAAAACCCCTCTCGCTCGAATTTAGAGAAATCCCTTCCCCAGAAATTAAAAGTAATTTTTCCTTCAGGAATATGGAAAAATATATCCTCCTGTGTTCCGCGAATTACTCGCCATTGACCAAATAATGCTTCTCTCTGATAACTCTAGGGATTTTTTCCCTCATGAATAATGAAGAAATTTTCTCCTATGAAAAATAGAAAATTCCTTCAACGCGACTTCTAAAAAATCCTTACACAAGAATTACTGTGAGATTCTTATCCAAGAATTTTGGGAGGTTTCTCTCTCCCAGATTTTTACTTCACTCCAGAAAGTCATTATCTAGGAGTTTTGGAGATTCCCTCATCTTGAAGTTGTGAGGAATAAATAATAGATGTCTTAGATTTTCTGGATAAGAAACACATGGAAAAATTCCAGAAAATTTCTGTGGGATTCTCACGTATGTCCTGCTGGATTTATCTCATCTGAACTTTTTGATGGACATTACAACTTCCATTTGAACATAACCGTGTCACAGCTTAGTGTTTATTAAGCACTTCCACAGTTAATTGTTAAGTCTCTAATGTCGAATTCGTTTTTAAGGTGATTATAGAATAACGCCCGTGGTGAGCTTTCAAATTCATCACACGTTAATCTACATACATTTCCAAAAGCCTAAATCTGGCGTAATAGTTTTCGTACAGTGCCGAAACTCAAATTATAATTGTTCAGCATAACTAAGCAAACGATCTACCATTATTTCAGCCCCATAAGCGTTATGAATCTTTCATCTCGTGATCTTGAAAAAAATATTGGAAAAGCACGTGGTTTACAAAATAGCCGATTTCTGGCTTCATTGTATAATCACCTTAAACCTCGGTCAGTGCCAAACCGAGTTCTGAATAAAACAACATTTTCAGTTCCATCTGTCATTGGATATGTTGGTGTGCGTAGCATCGTGTTTGTTTTGATTTGATTTAATTATATATCCATATGATCCAGGACATCCAGTGCAGTGCGTTGGCCTTGACCTTAAGTGCGTGAATTGATTTTGGCGGATAGTGGAATTAATATATGCATTTAATTATATATCCCGTGCCCTTTTTTATACCAATAATTCCGTATAGAAAATGTAAAGGAGATTTTCTATTCAACAAGAATTCATCTAATAAATCATATCGAAATTCCAATCACTATTTCTGCAAAAGTTTTTACCGAAAAACACTCAGAAGCATGTAATAAAAATTCCTGGAGGAGCTCCCGTAGGAATTTCTGAGTTTGTTTCCGGTGAAACTCGTGAAGGACTTCCGGAGAATTCCTGGAGGATTTTGCGGAGCATTTCTTGGAAGCAGTTCCGGAAGAGCTCCTCCACTTCCAGAGGAATTCCTTAAGGAACTTTCGGAGGAATTCCTCAAAGACCTTCAGGAGAAATTCCTCAAGGAGTTCCTACAAGAACTTCCAGAAGAATTCCTCAAAGAACTTCCAGAGCGGAGCAATTCCTGAAGGATTTTTTTTGATTTTTTTAACGGGTTTCAAGGGGAATTCCCCAACTAATTCCATCCACCGACCTAATTTAGGACACAGTCTGTGAGGAAAAACCTGAATGAACTTATGAATAACTTCCCTAACAATTATTTTTAAAACTGAATCTAGACAACAGTACCAGATTAATTTCATTTGAAACTACAATAACAAATATAACAAAATTCCCGGAAAAAGAAACGCGCATTTTATTTGAATAAACGGACAGTTTCGTTTTTCCCTTCTGCTTGTTTAAGGCTACCTTACACCTCGAGAAAATTTTCCGCCGGTGCATTTTAAATGGGGCCGGGATTTTGATTTTCCGTGCCCGAATTCCGAAAACATCGCATAGGGAGTGGGACCATTTGGGCAGCACCCCCTATTCCCGTCCGCAACGTTAATAACTCGACCGCGTTCCAACCAAATGGCTTGATTTTTTGTACATCACTTAGATATCGACAGAAACTAACCATGTACTAAAAAACAAGAAATTCGCTTGTAATGCGCTCGAGTAATGACCGTTGTAGACGGGAATAGGGGGTACTGCCTTAGTGGTTCTCTACCCTATGCAAAAATGCATGGGGAAAAAATCCGCGAACCAAATTCCCGAGGTGTGAGGCTACCTTTATTCCGCCCAGTCCCACTCACCCACATGGTTTTGACAGTTGAAGTACAGTAGTATTGGTGAACCCGGTGCGAAATTGTGAAACAACACAGTGCGAACCCGACAGCTTTGGGGTTGGAACTACACTGAACGAAAGGTTCCGCCAGCATGTGTATGGTTTTTGCCTCGTCCAAGCCCCATACCTTAAATCAGATGATTTCCAGAAGACCATCACTCAATTCATCAATAGCCATATCCAGGAAAAGTTATATGAATATCATCCTCAAACCGATTCATAATCATTCAGATGATAATCACAACAAATAAGTAAAGAAATGATTTTCATCCAAAAATTGAACAATTCAACAGCCACATGTAAAATGATTATTGTTTCAAAAGAGATTGAAATACAGTTAAATAAAGAGATTTTTGTTCTCACCTAAAGTATGTCACAAAAATGAAATGGATAAATACACATTATTGATTTTTACGAACTTTATTTGTATTCTACTGCATGTACAATGACAATTATTGTGGTGGACTAAAAATTTATTTGTGAATATAGTTTTTATTAATCGCAAAGCGGTTAGGAGCGCCCACCGACAGCTGATGTGCAAGCATTTTCAGGTGCAGCTTCAGTGGCGAATACTTCCTGGTGGGCTAGATTAGAAAATAATAATTAATCCAGGTTGTTTATCAATTTAGCGGTTAACTTACCATTTGTGCAAAAAACTAAACGCACTGTCATTTAAATACACCACGTTGAATTTGAATAAAATGGTCCTAATGGAATGATCCTAACAGAATGGCATAATGCTGCGCGAACATTTTTGCAACGGCGAAAACCTACAATTAAAATGTTTTACTGGAACTGAAACGAAATTCTTTCCAACTGTAAAACTTATTGATAAAGTAAATACTTACTGTTCGATTGTTGATTACTGTTTTCCATTTCAATATAAGTTAACTGAAATAAAACTTATTATGAATAGCGCAAGACTTCATTAGACAGCACTTGCACTATTCCTTCATGAGGACATCTGACTGTCAATTGTATGATTATCAGATACTGAGTATAGAATAGACTATCATGCTGTTCGCGAATGAAATTTGTTATGGAATGAATGTGAACGGAAAAAGATTACTACTTTGAATAATAACATTCATTCTCTGATCTAACATTTATTAGAATAGAGCGAGAAATCATCCAAATAGACACATCATTCAATATAAGAAAACTTCAAAACGATAGATCAATGAATGATTTTTCATTCATTACACGGCGGGTGATTTGGCTCAGTGTAGTGCAAACCTGAGCGAATAAAAAAACGTTTTGACAGCACTTAGATTGGAACTGGTTCCAACCTAGTTTGGAACTTTTTAAAAACGAATTCGACATAAGTAGACTCACCATTTATGCATTCCTGTGGCATAAAACTAACATGATTATACTCATAGGTATTTGAAAATCCCAAAAAGGAAGCCACAGTTCAGAATTCTTGCTAGTGTTCTCACTAAGAATTACACGCCCTCCTGGACGAACTATTGAAGAAATCATAAAAAAAGTTCAAGAAGAATTTCTGGAGAAATCACTGAAGGGGACCGTAAAGAAATTCCTTAAGAAAGATTGAAAGAATTTTGAAGGAACCTTAGATGCTATTCCTGAAGGAGTACTTGACAGCGTTTGTACAATATAAATAAAACTTATTGCAAAAGGGCACGAGAAACGCATATATTTAACGAAGGCATTTATCGTCATCCACCGACGAAAAGTTTGAACGATAATTTTGTACCGCGCTAACCGAGCCGCCGCCGAGAGCAATTGCGGCGTGGTGCCGGCTAAGCCGCCGCCGCCGTTAGAAAATTGCACTCACGCCGCCGCCGGCTCAAAGTAGATCTTAGTTGAGAAATCAAGGCCATTGGCGGCATCGGACACCATCGATGCCACCCACACCGAACCACGTGTTTCAGCTTACCATTTACTGTTCTGGGTCAGCAAACACGGCGAATGTCTCTGACAGGCCACGTCGGCTTCATCGGCGTCAACCCGTATCTCGTTTCGGGTCGATAAAGCTGCTGAACAATCTTTGTATCCAACTAGACATTCAAGAAATGCGATACTTACAAGGACCCGTGAACCTACTGTCGCATCCATCCAAGCCACGCCTCCCTCGTCGTGTCCAATCTGATGCCGCAAATTTGTTCTGGGTCGGCAAAGACGTTGAACATCGGGCCCGCCTCTTTCAGTGTGTCTAACCTGAAGACCTTTTCGGTTACTCGAGACCGTAGAACACTGCCGACGTTCTGTAGCGCGTAATTTGTGCTAGCAGTTCCGCTCACCGATTCGTGACCCAGCTCGAAAAACGGACGTCTTAAGCGCCACCTTAAAAAGGACCGTCCGTCGCTTTAAGATGCCCGGCGAAACCCAACATCAGGGCGGGTTTTATTTTGTGAATGAGCTACAAGGGGATCATCTATCGGGAATAAGGGAAAGATTCTGCCTCAAGCAGCTCGAAAAAAAAAACTGATGTTGACCGTCGTTCTACCAAAAATTCACAAAAACAGCATTCGCGAGTTATCCTCGCCGGACGGACGAGTTTGCCCCCTAGGACACGTGAGTGCTGAGCCTGATTTACCGGGCAGCCCAACCTGAAGTACAACACTGAACAAAAACTGCAATTAGAATGACGCGAAAAACATGAGATTCTTGGGACTACAACTATCGTCACATGGAAGCTTTACTTAAAGGAAACGCATTTATTCACGGAAACAAGGTTTTCAATTACCCTAGGGTTTTATTCATTTTTGGTTCCGTCCTCTCTCTCTACTCTTCCCATATTTCTTTTCTATTTCACTTTCTAGCTTCCATGTGCATGTGCATTAGAGTGATTCAAATTTTGACCGAGACCGTGAAGAGACGGAGGAACTGTACCGCGCTAATAACGCACGAAAGTTCTATGAGAAGTTGAACCGTTCACGTAAGGGACACGTGCCACAGCCCGATATGTGTAAGGACATAAACGGGAACCTTCTTACGAACGAGCGTGAGGTGATCCAAAGGTGGCGGCAGCACTACGAAGAGCACCTGAATGGCGATATGGCAGACAACGGTGGCGGTATGGTAATGAACCTAGGAGCACGCGCGCAGGACATGCGACTTCCGGCTCCGAATCTCCAGGAAACCCAGGATATTAACCGGCTGAAGAACAACAAAGCCCCTGGGGTTGACCAACTACCAGGAGAGCTATTTAAACACGATGGTGAGGCACTGACTAGAGCGCTGTACTGAGACATTACCAAGATTTGGGACGATGGAGTTTTGCCGCAGGAGTGGATGGAAGGTGTCGTGTGTCCCATCTACAAAAAAGCGATAAACTGGATTGTAGCAACTACCGCGCAATCACATTGCTGAACGCCGCCTACAAGGTACTCTCCCAAATTTTATGCCGTCGACTAACACCTATTGCAAGAGAGTTCGTGGGGCAGTACCAGGCGGGATTTATGGGTGAACGCTCTACCACAGACCAGGTGTTCGCCATACGTCAGGTATTGCAGAAATGCCGCGAATACAACGTGCCCACACATCATCTATTTATCGACTTCAAAGCCGCATATGATACAATCGATCGGGACCAGCTATGGCAGCTAATGCACGAAAACGGATTTCCGGATAAACTGATACGGTTGATCAAGGCGACGATGGATCGGGTGATGTGCGTAGTTCGAGTTTCAGGGGCATTCTCGAGTCCCTTCGAAACCCGTAGAGGGTTACGGCAAGGTGATGGTCTTTCGTGTCTGCTATTCAACATCGCTTTGGAGGAGTAATACGAAGGGCAGGGATTGACACGAGTGGTACGATTTTCACGAAGTCCGTCCAGTTATTTGGTTTCGCCGACGACATTGATATCATGGCACGTAACTTTGAGAGGATGGAGGAAGCCTACATCAGACTGAAAAGCGAAGCTAAACGGATTGGACTAGTCATCAACACGTTGAAGACGAAGTACATGATAGGAAGAGGCTCAAGAGAGGTCAATGTGAGCCACCCACCACGAGTTTCTATCGGTGGTGACGAAATCGAGGTGGTTGAAGAATTCGTGTACTTGGGCTCACTGGTGACCGCCGATAACGATACCAGCAGAGAAATTCGGAGACGCATAGTGGCTGGAAATCGTACGTACTCCGCAAGACGCTCCGATCGAATAGAGTTCGCCGCCGTATCAAACTGACTATCTACAAAACGCTTATAAGACCGGTAGTTCTCTACGGACACGAGACCTGGACGATGCTCGTGGAGGACCAACGCGCACTGGGAGTTTTCGAAAGGAAAGTGTTGCGTACCATCTATGGTGGGTTGCAGATGGCGGACGGTACGTGGAGGAGGCGAATGAACCACGAGTTGCATCAGCTGTTGGGAGAACCATCCATCGTTCACACCGCGAAAATCGGAAGACTGCGGTGGGCCGGGCACGTAGCCAGAATGTCGGACAGTAATCCGGTAAAATGGTTCTCGACAATGATCCGACGGGAACAAGAAGGCGAGGTGCACAGCGGGCAAGGTGGATCGATCAGGTGGAGGACGACTTGCGGACCCTCCGCAGACTGCGTGGTTGGCGAAGTGCAGCCATGAACCGAGCTGAATGGAGAAGTCTTTTATGTGCAGCACAGGCCACTCCGGCCTTAGTCTGATGATAAATAAATAAATTATTGAATGCCCATTATGCGGATTTAAGTAGGGGCGCTTTTCATTCGGAAGGGTGACATTAATTATCGCATTATAATAAAGTGAACTATACTGCCGTCATACGCATATCTGTCCCATGTTTGCTGGGATTTCCTATGTACATGGGACAATTATGCGTAGAACGGCAGTATAGGAATTAAGTGTAATTAACATTAACGAGTAATGATAAACAAATTAAACACGAAGAATAAATTAACATTGAAGCATCCAAAATATGATAATAATTTAATATATTTATAATAATAGCATTTAAATTTAAAAATAATATATACAAAAGTGACCATGATACAGTCCATTCAAGCAAACTGGTTCAAGCCACCTTCATCGTTTCCAACCTCACCACAGGTGCGGATCTGCAAACCCGAGGATCACCATTGGCGTCTAATCAGGTCACACGAAACCAGCCTTAACCTGGCTCCGGTTCCGGACCAACGAACCCTTCGAACAACAGTTCCAGACACATCAATCAGTTAAACGCCAAATTTCCACAAAGAGCCTAAATATTTTTCCAAAGAGCTTAAATAATTGTCTTAATCAACTCTGCAACATTTTTGCAGGTGCAAATTCACCTACGAGTGACAAATCTACTATAAACCAACAATTATTTGAGTTGTTAAGATTCAATAGCGGTCGTAACTGATTTTTGTCTTAAGGAACGCTAAAAAACTTTAAATTCATATGTTTTTGGTAGGTTGTCATATTACTAATAAGCGATAAACGTGAAAATTTCAATGATACATAGGGAAGAACATATTGAAAAATATTCTAAAAATGTAATGCATACCATGTGAAAACTCGAAAAACGAAAAAATGGGACCAATTTTTTGTTCTAGCTTTTCCATCAAGCGATGGCACTTTTGACATGATGCTGAACTCATTTTTCCAGCAGCATGCTTTTTATTTTGATGACAATCAACTGAATTTTCGAGAAATCTGCTTTAATGTAGTGTACAAACATTTCTGTATTTTTTTTCATGCATAGGGGCCCTACACTAATTACGTAGCACATTTTTCTGACTTTTTCAATCCCCTCTTGCTCCAAACAAAATGCTTTTATTTATATGAATTGTAATGAAGGCACGGCAAATGCTGGGTAAAGCGTACCATTGGTACTTCGCGTACCTGAAGGAATAAAATAGACCCCATTTCCCATATCCTACCACATACCCCATCCCATATCCTCGTACCCAGCAAATCCTATTCCTACCTCCTCGTAGCGCTGGTCGGGATACGAGCAATCTTAGGGAAGATCGGGTAACCAACCCCGGTGGGAACTATGGTCGTATGCTGACAGGGAAGAGGAATTTGCTCTTCTCCGGAGGTGCATCCATGTTAGGAGCGGCTGTTCATCGTCCGAGTGCCAGTGAAGGACTCTAAACTAAACTTTTTTTATGTCTTTATTATCGACTTTCAGCCAAAGGCTAAACTAAACTATGCACACCATGCTGCATCGTGTCAGGCAGCTCCTTCAACGTGATGTAGGTAGCGCAACCATGGTAAGGTAGCCTACCGAAGATTCTACAGTTACCAAGACAGGCAAAAGTAGAGCAAACGGATTGATTCAAAGGCAACAGACCAGGCAAAAAACAATGTTTCTAAAGTCGGATCTTGGAACGTGAGAACTTTGAATGAACCCGCACGTGTTGGGCTCTTGACTCATGAGCTGCAAAATGTCGGCGTGATTGTGGCAGCAATCTAGTAAATATGGTGGCCCAGAACTGGAGAACGTAAATTCCGGGCGGTGGATTCCATCGCGGACACTTCATTCAAGTACCACATCTAGTTTCTTTCGCCATGTCATTGGTACGGAAAGCCTTCATTCCACTTCCAACGATAATGGTCTGCGACTTGTAACCTTTGCTACTGCTAGTGGGATGGCAATCAGCAGTACCTACTTCGCACGTAAGAATATCCGCAAACACACCTGGCAACATCCGAGTAGAGACATTCCCTCACAGATAGACCACGTGCTGGTCGACGGACGACATTTCTCGGATGTTTTAGATGTAAGGTCCTTCAGAGGTCCGAACATTGACTCGGATCACTACCTTGAAGTTGCAAAAATTCGGGCGCGACTGCCAAGCGTCATGAATTCACGAAACAACAGAACGATGCGTTTCAATATCCAACACTTGTCAGTTGAAGGAGTTGCAGAACAGTACCACCAGAAGCTGGACGAGCGGATAGGAGATGCCACCGGATCTGGCCTCGTCAACAGATTGCGAGAAAATGTCCACGAAGCTGTGACTACTACAACAGCGCAGGAAGTGTTAGGCATTGCACCGGAACGCCAACGAAATGGTTGGTTTGATGAGGAGTGCCAGCGAGTGACGGACGAGACAAATGTTGTTAGAAGTCGTATGCTAGTGGCTCGTACCCGATCCAACAGGGAGCGGTACAGTGTAGCAAAGGCAAAAGAGAAACGAATCCACCGCAGAAAAAAAGGCAGCACGAAGAGAGTGGGATAGCTGAAGCGCAGTAGAACATGGATAGAAGCGATATGCAAAGGTCTTATGCAACTGTCAATGGCACGCGGCATAAGACTGCGCCTGTGCCCACCATGTGCAATGACTGGGAGGGGAATTTGCTGACAGACAAGACTATATGGTGGCAGCCAGGTGGAAGGAGCACTTCGAAGATTTGTTGAACGGTGAAAATGGAGGTGTATTAAGGAGCAGGATGGACATAGTTGGCGATGATCAAGTTGTGGAACCACCAACGCTGGATGAGGTAAATAAGACTCTGAACGAGTTGAAAAACAATAAAGCTGCTGGGAAGGACGAGATCCCGGTCGAGCTTCTCAAACACGGAAGTGAGCAGCTGCATCAATCGATCCACCACATTATCCATAAAATATGGGAGGATGAAAAACTGCCTGCCAGCTAGTTGGAAGGCTTCATATGCCCAATCTACAGAGGTACCACCCTTCTGAACTTGGCGTACAAAATCCTACCAGACAGGTTTTCGTGAGGGCCGACGGATCAGACATTTAGCCTGCGGATGATCCTTGATAAATTCCGGGAGTACAACTTGCAGACTCACCATCTGTTCATTGATTTCAAAGCAGCGTACGATTCAGTGAAGAGAAATGAGTGGTAGATAATGTCTGAACATGGTTTTCCGGCGAAATTGATTAGACTGATACGTGCAATGCTGGATGGCTCGAAATCAAGTATTCGGATTGCAGATGAAGTGTCAACCTGGTTTGTGACCTTAGACGGATTGAAGAAGGCTGATGCACTTTTGAATTTATTGTTCAACATTGCACTCTAGGGCGTTATTAGGAAATCCGGCGTGCGGAGGAACGGCACTATCATCACATGGTCGCATATGCTCCTGGGCTTTGCAGACGACATCGAATCGCAGAGCAGAGCAGTAGTGGACGCTTTTGTCCCACTGAAGAGTTCCTGTCCTTCGCTGGCAGCACGCGCTGGAATCAGACCTTGGGACCCTGAACGTTCGGGGAAACTGGTGGAATATTGCCCAAGACTGTCGATTATTGAAACTCGAACTCCGCACGTCGCACGATCCATCGTCGCCTTGATCAACCATAACAATTTATCCGGAAATCCGTGTTCGTGCATTAGTAGGCATATATGGTCACAATCGGTTGTGTCGTATGCGACTTTGAAGTCGATAAATAGATGATGTGCGGGCACGCTGTAATAGCATAGATATAATTATCAAGATGTTGGGGTCAGTGCAAATTAGTACTCATTTTATGGTTCCAATGTACTAAGCTTTCCAGTACCCAGCGGTACCCAATGAAACAAAGCAACCTCACCTTTCAATTAGAATTAGTTCTAATTTCCCCTGTCGTCATAGTTTCAGAATGAATTGTTTATTTATTTTTAATTGGTGAAATGCGTATCGTCTCCTGATTTGAATTTCGATTTTATTTAACATTTTTTATTTCATTTTTAGATCAACAATAAGACGATATAAATGGGGCGCGACTGACTTATAATCTGTAGCATATATTTCACTGGGAAGTTCAGTAGATAACCAAATTTTAGGCGGAGAATGTGGCTTGATTACTCGCTTTTCGGGTACGGAAAATTAATATAATCAAATCCGGCTTTTTATGAAACGAACACATGCTTACATTCTAGCTATTTATTCGCCAATTTGGACATTCAGTATAGAGACGCGATGCGATACATTTAGGATTTACTTGTGCTCGGTGATTCTGGTTGTCTTGGTGCCTAGTTTGGTGTGTGATGGCATCGTCGAGTGGACCCGTGTTTTTCTTCATCTACTGGGTTCATTTACCGATCCAGTGTCCGAGTCCGCAACTCGTTCACCGGGTCGTCGGTAAGATTACCTGCGAGTGGAACTCCCGGGTTTGCTGCTCGGGTGAACGATTTACTCGTCACCAACCGACGCTCAATTCGCTGTTTGAGGTCGGCGGTGGCTGTCGCGGTTAACAGCGCGGCGTTTGAAGGCCGAATGTGCTAACGTGTTAAAGAACTTGCTGCTCGATTCGCTTTTCGGCGACAACCGATAATGTTGGCAAATAAAACCCTTAATGTTAGGGTTCATCATGGATAGGGATTTGCCGGACTCGCGGCTCGGTATACCGGGTTCGACGGCGATTGGGCTTTCGATAGTATACGACAGAAAATATGCTTTTTTTGCACTGGAATGGTCATGATAGCGTCAACTTCTGTCCGCATAGAGCAGAAGACGCTCTTCATTGGCGGGTTTGAATCGTATGGTTGCAGGATTGTAAGCTTGTAAGATAAGGCTTAAGGTGGAACCAACAAGCTACTAAAATGTATGTCTGCAGTTGAAAACTAGGCAAAAAATACAGAAAAAGTTTTTGATGATTGGCAGCAATTACAACCAAGGAATCTTTATCTCAATCAATCACTGGTGGTCTACTCAGCCATATATCGGGAATGATGTCTTTGGCATGTGTATTTTATAACCATGTTCTCTAGATGTACAAAGAATCAAACAATAAAAAGCAGATAGATTCCTCTTTGCTTTCCCATGCTGTTCTTCATTATACTTTTATTATTATAACCTGCAGAAAATTCTCAATAATTTGATTATTCGTTACATTCCCTTACGGATCTGCTCATGATATCAGGAGCATTTCGTGTACCTGCATCCACTCATTCGGAGTAGGACAATTTTGCCCAACCTCAGTGTAGTCCAAATAAATGATATTTAACTTAACTATAATGCTAACAGCTAATAATAATTAATGGTTCGCTTGTATGATTATATTCTCAATCCAGTTGAAAACCGGAATTGGGGGATATGTAGTTGGATTTGTCCCACAATCCGTACGATAAACCTAACTTCGGAAGTGGTGCGCTGTTTTCATATCGCGAAGAGCTATGTGGAGCTATTCAGCGCACCACTTCCGAAGTTAGGTTTAACGTACGGATTGTGAGAAAAATCCAACTTCGCTAGCACCCAATTTCGGGTTTCAACTTGATTGAGTATATTGTTAATAATTAATAGCGACATAATGAAGAAACCTAAACATGAGAAACGAACATGAACTGTTCCGAGCGGGCATCTGAGGTGATACTGCAGAAATACTTCAATCTCAGGGCAATTTCCACTTGATTCTTCAGCACCCCTTGTTTGATTTAGGGTCTGTAGCAGAAGTGAAGAAATCGGCCTACCGGAACACCTACCGATGTCGGGTAACCTTTGTTAGCGGTGTTTCTCCAAAAAAAACACTTTCGTGCTTGTAAACCCAAGTTTTCAAGATCGTGAAAAATAACTAAGATGTGTGAGGGGTTTTACACATTCAAATGCATCGGCTTGTAAACGGCTTTGAAATCAAAATTTTGATCCGTGATTCTACCACACTAAGCGAGTCCAAGACCGTATTTTTTATCAGCATGCTTGTTGGAGATATTATTGAGCTGAAATAAATAGAAATAACTATTAATAGTTCAATTTCAAGCCAGAGTTGGATATTCAATGGACACTTCTGTTGAAAAACGGCTTTAATTTTTCAATGTTGTTTTTGTTTGATGAAAAATATATCTGGTCGGGCGTTGCTATGACGCCAGTTCTAAATCGCGTGCTAAAGGGGTTGTAAAAAACTACGTATTGGGTACCGAGGATTGCCCATAGCTTACGAAACTGGAACCATAAAATATTCGCCAGTTTCATATTGATTGTTGGTAAAAGCGACATTTCTGCAATACCTGACGTACGGCGAATAGCTGGTCTGTACTGCCCCACGAACTCTCTTGCAATTAATGTTAGTCGACGGCATAAAATTTAGGAGAGCACCTTGTAGGCGGCGTTCAGCAATGTGATTGCGGGGTAGTTGCTACAATCCAGCTTATCGTCGTTTTCGTAAAAGGGACGCACGACACCTTCCATCCACTCCTGCGGCAGAACCCCATCCTCCCAAACCTTGGTAATTACCCACTGCAGCGCTCTAGTCAGTCTCTCATCACCACCACCTCACATTCGCCGTCATACCAATCGTTTCTCTGAATCTGGAACAGCGTGCCAAGTGCAACGGTTGCGGTGCTACAAATGGTGGATCGAATATCTCTCCAGTCATTCCACATCCAGCCGCCCAATGTTAATCCGCGGCGTTCAGCTTCGACGCGTATTGCACACCGTCGAGAGTTTTAAGCGCATGCATACCACAACGAGGTAGTGATCGGATTCAATATTCGCACTGTGATAAGTAAGGACGTTCGTGATGTCAGATGCCCAGCACTATGACGCTGATTCTCAACTCGTTGGTGGTGGCACATGATAGACAAACGAGCTAATTAACCAACGTTCTATCAACTGAATCAACTGACAAATTATCATAAGACGAATTTAGTACTATTTCATTTAAGGACAAGTCTCCCGGTATCCAGAACTAGGTTTTCAAGGGCACTAAATTCAATACGGAAACAACGCACCACTGTCATTTTTATTATTTCAGCTTTGCTGCGTCGCAGCATGCGTGAAGTGATACAAATGACAGTTGTGCGTTGCTTCTGTATCGAGTGGGGTGTCCTAGAAAACGCGAGTGAAATTAGTTTCGTATTCCGGGAGGCTTGTCCTTAATTCCACCACGTTATAATTATTACATATGCGTATTTGGTTCTCAACTGTAAGGCCGTCTTCAGCACGCCGCCCGTTTCAAATCACTCAGAGACTGAGTGAAATTGTATTGCCATCTCTTTTTTCCTCACGGAAATCGTACTCAATTTTCGTAAAAAGTGGAACTACTCAAAATTTGAGTGTCTCGTACTTGACTACAATAAAATAGGTAAGCTATGACAAGTGAAATTATTTGCTATATTTGACAAACATTTTACAAAAATGTCAATTACATCTATTTGCCTTTAACTTTCTCAAGTAATGTATCCTGACTTGCAGTGATAAGTGGCTTCATCAAGCTTAATCTCAAAACACGTTTCGTCCCTTCCTTACCAGCTGGCATCCCTGCCCTGTTGGCACTGCATCGTTTCAAACGCAGTGCAGTGGCGGCGAGGCGGCCCACTACGATCGATACCGATGCGACCGGTTGTTGCGTGAAGCAAAGCAAGAAACAGGACTGCGCGCAAACGAAGAAAGGCATTTCCTTCTTCGTTTAGCTGCCGCGCGATCGATCGCCGATGGGAAAATTAAATGTAACAAACGGTGAGTGCAGCGGCGGTAAGCAAGTCCAAGGCGATGAGGTGATTGTTGATTTGAATGGGACTGCAATTGAAGTGTGTTTGCAATTGGTTACTACAAATGGAGCCTTAATTTGTGTACACAAGTTGCAGTTTGTCTTCTTTTCAAAGGTTCCTATCTAGGATTTATTATGCGAAAACTTAGAGGGTAATTGCTGTTTGCCACACGTCATTTTTTAGATTATAAACAGTCTTCTAATATTAGGAATGTCTTATATACTAAGTAGTGATTCCTTGGATTATTACCGCCAGATCTTTATGAATACTGTGATATGTCATTATCGACTAGTTCGTATTTATCTTCTTGGAAGCTCGTTCAGTCACTTCTCCTTCGGAAGAAGAAACGTCACCGCAGCACTGACAAACGTCATGCCCGACAGGAAGTAGAACGTCGCCGGGCAGTTCTGCGACATCAGAAGACCTATGACAGCACTTGCGACGAAGCAACTAAGTCGTCCAACCATGTTGACAAGAGAAACGGCCATTCCTCGCACCTGAGTCGGAAACAGCGACACAGCCTGAGCGTTTACCAGCATGACGCAGATACCAGCGAAAATGATCTCCACACAGAAAAGCACTGCAACAAAGTAGCTGTTGGTGAAGAACTGCAGCAAAATGCCGGCCACTCCTGCAATGATCATGTTCAGAACCATCATCGTTGATCCCCGGAAACGACGGAGGATCAGCGAGAGAGCTAAGCAGTAAATTCCACCGAATGCTCCGAGCATTGCCGTGTAGATGAAGGTCTCCTGTTGAACGCTGGATTCGCAGACCGTTGAGCTGGAAATGTTAACTGGTGCAGGTTGCTGTTGCAATACGGAGCAAATTTCCGTTCCACCTGAGGAGTCTGACGATATTTGATTCATGATTTGTGGAAACCAGAGTCCTAATCCACCGTATCTGAAAGACAAGTTTTGAAAGTTAAATGTGAATGAATTGATTAAGTTTTGATTGATGACTCACATGGTAAAAGCACTGGCGCTATGAACGCAGCAAACGAAGAAGTACTTTAAATATGGAAACTTCAGTAGTGGAAGGGTTTGATCTATCACAGATTTCAAAACTCCTAACAAACCTGATTGAGATACAGGCTTCACTTCGCTGACCTCGGATTGGAGAGCAGTCACTTCGTAGATTCCTTCTTTTGCAGACCCATGATTAACACGGTAGAGCTTTTGCAATACAGCCAAGGCTTCGTCTTCACGTCCTTTGGACAACAAAAACTTAGGACTTTCAGGGAAAAAGAAGAATAAAATTCCAGCCAAAAGTCCTGGAATCGTGTACAAAATAAACAGCAATCGCCAGGGTTTGTAGGCCATTGTATCCGTGATGGTGTAACTCCACTCATAGGAAAGGGTTATCCAACCAATGACTGTAATAAATCAAATATTCTTGGTCACAGTGCTTTTAGTATATAATTACTCAACTATGCTTACACGCAACGTAGATTATTCCGATGAAAGGCATCACCGAAGCGTATGAAATCATTTGAACCCGTCTGCGCGGGGTGCAGAATTCTCCCAGATAGGCATAAACCGTTGCGGAAGGTGCTGCGACACACAAACCCGTGATCAACCGCATCACTAGCAACGAAACATAGTCGTTTGTAAAACTTGAACCAAGCGAGCATATCGAGGTGGCTATCAACGCATACTTCAGCACTAGTTGTCGTCCTCTGGTATCCGCCTGGTAACCCCAGAAATACGACGCTGCCATAACTCCTACGGTGATAACAATTTCAATCAATAAACTTATTTCGCGCACTTTGAACATTGTGTCAAACCTAGAAACACCGCCCCACCGATCATTCCTTTTTGTCCAGCATCCAGCGCCAGATCGCACTGGCTGGCCGGCAGGATGATACTCATTCCCATGGCTTCGTTGATGGAAGCCATGATGGAGAATCCGGACAGAATGATCAGGAAAATCTGCGCCCGCCCGAATCCGACCAGCTCCAGCGCTTCGTCGTACGTGTGGCATCGCTTCTGCGACTTTTGACCGTTGACCGGTTCGACCGTAAACACCATACTGACTGAAGAAGGTGCCATTGCGAAATAACTGTCTTTAACCGATTAAAATGAGTTGGTCCGGCGTGGGACCGTAACTGACGAGTGGATCGCGCGAACTGGCATCTCGCGTTGCACCGTTCCCAGATCTTAAAGATCTGCAAGAGCTGCAATCTAGCTTGACTGACTTGTCGAATATTATTATCAGTTTGTTTGCTGTTTGATTCGTGTGGATGATGGAAAGCAGTGCCATCGTGACATAACGGAACGGATCAGAAAGCGCGAGGCTGTTTTAGATCCCCCCAAACACAAATTGCGACTCACTATCGCGGTATTTGTTGATAACATGAATAGATGGCAATGGTCTATCTAGAAGACGCTCATAGGGTAATAAACTATCAGGTGATAAGCGAAGGTTCAAAATGACGTTGCGAAAAGAACTAATCTCAGTTTTTATTTTGTTTGCGAATCTTATCACCGTTTAAAGAACCGCTAAACAGGGAACTATGCGATCGCGATTTTTTTTTGAAAGAACCAGAAAAGATGGAAAAGTTCTTATCCTTCTTTTCCACTTTCTTTCGTTAATTTTAGCAGACTTTTTTTCACAGATGCTGACGGTCAGAGCTACATATCCTATCAGGTGATTTATTGAAGGTTGCGGTTGGATAAGATTATTCCGCACGAAACCAGAAGTAAAACCTACAGTTAGTGGAAAAATGTAACTCAGATGGCATCGTCTACCGTTTTCTTTCTATGATAATATGAATGTACTGTGTGTAGACTGTATTAGTCACGATGTGAGTCTTTCGTATTTTTGTTTAGTTATAGAGCAATTCTCACTTGCCGTAACCTGGCCTTATCGGCAGTAGTTGCTCACTCGTGTTTTTTTCCAGAGCCGACAGGTCCTATTGCGCATTGAATCGAAAGAATGCATTAGCTGAAATAAATATACTCGTTCCAAGACTCGTTCCGATCTACAATGTGGAGAGGTCTTTTTGGCTGTCAATCGGAACTGTTTGATATTTTGGCACCTGTTTTCACAAGAGATCGAAGATTCTCTACGTCTCCACAAATATCCAAAAATTAGAAAAGAGTTTGAAATAGTGGTGTAGTAATCTTCTCCATTTCTTCTTTTTTATTGAATACACCCGCACTGGCATATTGTCACCTAACAATTTAGTATCTGTGCACATGAACCTCCTTTTAGTTTCTGATAAATCATTCTTCGGTTTCCGCTGTGTAAATCAAAAATGATCTCCACCGCATATACATCTTGTGCATTTATAAAATTGAGGTTGATTTGAAATAATGAAAACGTTCACGCATATTTTCTATTAATTCACTTCCCGATGCTCTCTGCGTCATGATACGCCAAGAACGAAACACTTAAAAGGCAGATAACAGAAGCGTTGTTCGCCTTACACTGCGGAATCTGAGACCTTGACAATGAAATTGCACAAGTGGTTGGTCTAATTCAGTGTCATGTAAAGGTTCTGGGCTACTGTCTTATCATTAAGAACATGCGGTATTGAAAACAATCGGTCCCGAGCTTTTCATATTCATGTTTCCTAAGTCATCACACTTTCTTCGCGCTGCTTTACTTTTCTTATATTCTTGACTTTTGATACATAGATCAGTTAGAGGTGAACCAGCCAAGGGCTGAAAACCTCTTTAATAAAGAAAAAAAAATCAATGATCAAGGAAGAGTCAACGCTTCATTGAATTGTTCTGAAAATACTGCCTTAACTATTTATTATCGATAAATGATAAAAAGTTTAAAAATAGGTAAACCAACTAATCCCGTACATGCCTCACAACCACAGACATCAATATCAAGCATCTTGCCGGATTGGATCTAATCTTCAATTTGAACAAGCTTTCACGCAGAGCGGACGCAGCGAAGCGTACACAGCAGCACGAAGACGTTGGTAGCAGTCTTAACGAAAAAAAAACATCGCATCGGTGGTGGTCGCTGCAGATCTGAATGATGACCTCCACGATGGCAGCGATTACTCTTTGGTCAGCAGAAGCATGGTCGACCAGCATCAGTGACCAGATGCGCGGCTTTACAGCAAGACTATGCTGAGGGTGGCTGGGATCGATTTCCGGTGCCGGTCTAGATAATTTTTGGTTTGGAAATTGTCTCGATTTCCCTGGGCATAAAAGTATCATCGTGTTAGCCTCATGATGTACGAATGCAAAAATGGTAACTTTGCTTAGAAACCTCGCGGTTAATAACTGTGGAAGGGGCATACCCCGTTAGGCATAAGGACGTTAGGTTTAGTACTATAGGCATAAAGGTCGTTAGGCATAAAATGACCCAAAGAACAGCCTATGCCATAAAGAAGGCAGAATTATGCCAAACGTCCATTATGCCTAACGTCCTTATGCCTAACGTTCTTATGCCTAACGTCGCGGACCACTGTGGAAGTGCACAATGAGCACTAATCAGCGAGGCGGAAATGTCCCAGTGGGGGGGTGTAATGCCAATAAGAATAAGAAGAAGAAGATTTTTACACCTCTCTTTTTACGCTCAAGTTTCGGAATAACGCTTGCACGGTATTGCAAAATGTTGTAAAATCAGGATTTGATAAAATCGGACTATAATACTGCAAAGAACTTGTACCGCTTTTGGAACGGGTCGATAGAACTCTGGTTATGCGTGTAGACATCAAAGCGTATAGTTCAGTGCTTCAGTGCAACGAAGGGATGCGTCTGTCGGCTTCATTTTAGTGGCCAGCAAGCATTTTTTATCTAGCTCGAGAGGTTTTTTCGTATTATTTATTAATAAATACTGCGCTGCCCATGATTACATATTTGTAATACTCGACCAAAATAAGAATGGGCGAACTGGAACAATCAAGTTTGTAATACCGTGGACTGAAATCCGCACAGAACCGGAATCCTTCCTCTTCATGAGATATCCACAATTCAAAGGGGATTTGAGGGAATTATTTATCAGATAATCTGATGGGATTCGGCTTTACAGTCTATATTGTTCTAAAATTTTTTAAAAGTATTTTTGTGTTGTATTCGTAGATTTGGAATATGTTGCGTACTTTATGTACAATTTTTGTTTCATTTTTACTGTGCTAGTTTCAATGTACTGATGTTTGTTATATAATTTAAGTAGATCAATAAGACCAAAACGGTCAGCGATTACAATTAGACCTGTGTGCCGAAGTATTTGTGAACGGCGGCGGCGTAAGGCCATTTTTACACCGGCGGCGGCGGCGTCGGCGGCGTCACGCCGTAAGCAATGTTCGGCGGCGGCGGCGGCGGCGTGAATCGGCGTGAATAATTTTAAGATGAGAAAAAAATCACGCAGCAAGGCCTATCATGCTTTTATTGAATTTTAGGGTTTTTGTACAATTGCTAGCTACAGACAGACTGATAGGGTGAACATGCTAATAGCTATAGCTTGTATCTCCACAACAAAAGCTTACATTACATCCTCCACTAGGATATTGCCGCATCACAGCACATAAGTTCAGTGGAAAGTACCTCAGATATAAATCCAGAAATTCGTGTGGATATTCGTTAAGATATTTCTCAGAAAATTCGAAAAAGAAATTCGGAAAACTAATTTGGAATTATCCTATCTATTCTTTCAGAACTTTCTCCTCAAGAATTCCCTTGAAAATTTATTTGAATATTGCTTCGGAAATTCTTTCCAAAATTTCTCGAAAAGTTCCTTTATGAATTTCCATCGGAATACCTACGGACACTGTGTGTCTGTGTGTGTTAGTTGCGTTATTCCATCGTTCCGTTTGTTTATAAACGTTTCTAGTGTTTTTTGGAAATGAAAAATACCGTTTAATCATTCAACATCGAGATTTGCATGATATCAACAATATTTCGGCTCACTTTCATCGGTGCAAAGTTAGATTCCTGCAGAATTTGCCGTAAACATTTGCAGAATCGCATTCTTCGTCGATCGCCATCATTATTTGCCAGCCAAAGCCGCCAACACCTCCCACCGCCACGCGCCACCCGCCAACCGCCACCCGCCACCCGCCTACTGCCACACCACCCGATACATATTCTCGTCATTCTATCGCCAACTCAATCAAAAACCAAACCGCAACAGTTCGTATTTCCGCCGCTGCATCTGATCACATTACAGCAACATCATTTGCCAAGATCGACAAATCGCCAGTACTCGAACTCCTCATAGCAATAAACAACACCTTCCTTCTGTTGTTTTCACTTCGCCATCCGAAAGAAACATCCAAACGCAATAGCCTGTCCTCTTCTCCAAACTGAAGGTGTATTCGTTGGGTGCATCCATCTTCAATCGTATCGGCTTTCATATATGTGTGAGTATAGAGTGACAACCAATTATACGATTCATCAACATCACCACCACACCGCGTTGTGTCGAGGGGCCACTGCATATCTTCGTACCATACAAACAGCGACATCTATCGAGGAGCATTTTGCATTGCAAGGCAGCCAGTTTCTCTATACCATGTCGTCCAGTGTCTGTGAAAGCTGTGCCCATGAGCTGAAGGACACAGTTGTAGTAAAATGCAACGCTTTTGCTCCTCTATTTTTGCCAGAGTTGCACAAGAATGTCCGATGAAGTCCTGGCATCTGTAAACGGAAATGAAAATTTGTTCTGGGCCTGCAACGCATGCAAAGATTTGTTTAAGAAGACCCGTTTCCGCAATGCCTTAACATCAACGAATGGTGCCAATGAGTTGGTCATAGATGCGCTGAAAACAGAGATTCGCGACTACGTTTTGGGTGAAATTAAGGATGAAATTCGTCAAAATTTCAAATCCTTATCCGAAAATTTACCGAAAACTCCTATAGGACCACGCCCGTCATTCTTTGGTGGATCAAGTAGGAATAAAAGACAACGTGAAGCAGAAAACGGAGAAGACGAAACATCCCAACGTCCATCCAAACTACTCTGTGGAACTGGTGATGGTAATCCGGGTTCCAGCGTTGTTGCGGCCATTCAAGCGGATAACAGCCGATTTTGGTTGTATTTGTCGAATATTCATCCGGATGTGAGCGAGGAAACGGTAACAAATATGATTCATTCCAACCTGGGAGTGAATGATGTGACTGTTATCAAGTTGGTTCCCTGAGGAAAAGATGTGCGTTCTCTTTTTCTTGTGTCATACAAAGTCGGAATGGAAGTCAACTTGAAATCAAAAGCAATGTGTTTGGACACATAGCCATCTGGTGTAAGATTCCGGGAGGTTGAAGACATTGGCAGAAAACGAGATTCTTCAATGCCAGTGCTGTTGAAGCCGTCTGCAACAATCGAGACTCCGAAGACAGGCAAGTGGATTCGATAAATCCCCCTCAACCATCATGTACGGGTCTTCACGATAGTTGTCCCCTTACAATTTTGTTTCAAAATGTCCGAGGATTAAGAACTAAAACTAAAGATCTCCGTCTGGCACTTTCATCCTGTGACTATGACGTCATCGCACTTACTGAAACTTGGCTCGGATGCGATATATTAAGCTCAGAGCTCTCGTCCGACTA
This sequence comes from Armigeres subalbatus, assembly GCF_024139115.2. Classification (NCBI taxonomy): domain Eukaryota; kingdom Metazoa; phylum Arthropoda; class Insecta; order Diptera; family Culicidae; genus Armigeres; species Armigeres subalbatus. The sequence continues at coordinate 12,006,693 of NC_085139.1, read as the reverse complement.
TGTGATTCATCGTCTCGATCGAAACCCATCTACTTCTCAACTGCTTCGTGGCGGCGGTGTGTTAATCGGCGTCAAAAAGCATTTACGTTGTAAGTTGGTCTCGCTGAATAACGCTTGCAGTTTAGAGCAGGTTGTTGTATCTGTATCGTTGCCAATGCAGTCCGTTTATATTTGCTGCATTTACATAAGACCGAATTCAGACCCTCTGTGTACTTAGATCATGCATCGTGCGTACAACAGTTGTGTGTAATCGCAAACACTACTGACACCGTAATCATGCTGTGAGATTACACTCTACCTAGACTGTCTTGGGAATATGATGCTGACATGAGTTCTTACATCCCTGTGAATGCCTCCTCTGAGCAGGAAATTACATTGACGCAGTCCATTCTCGCCTGCGGAATACAGCAGGTTCACGATGTTCGAAATGTGTATGATAGATTACTTGACCTGGCGTTTGTTAGTGATACTAACCGAATAGAACTTTTGAATCGCCCTGTGGACTTTTAAAATTGACGCTCATCATAAGCCTTTTATTGTAAAATTGGTCTTCATCAGTAAGACCGACGACATAGAACATGACCGCTTTTACTACGATTTCAACCAGTGTGACGAGGACTCAATTCAAACTCATCTTGCATCGATTGATTGGGCATCTCTCTTGGCAGATTGCGACGTCGATGATGCTGTTTTACGATTTTATGGTATAATTTATGAAACGATTCATGAGTACATACCTCTTAGACGGAAACGCTCTATAGTACACTACAGTCAACCCTGGTGGACTCCTGAACTTCGGAATCTTCGAAATAGATTACGAAAAGCTAGGAAACGGTTTTCAAAACACGCAATGAACAAAATAGGCAGTTACTTCATGATACGGAAGTGCACTACTCTACCAAGTTAAGTTCTGTTTTCCACGATTATATATTGCACCAAGAGTCAAATATAAAACGCGATCCGTCAATGTTCTGGAGCTACGTTAAGAAGCTAAGACGCAACGGCGGCGTTCCGAGCAATGTTTCGTATAAAGGAACTAGTGCTGATTCCACAGAGCATGCTGCTGAATTGTTTGCTGAGTTTTTCAGAAATGTTTTCTCAGACTCTCGTCCTACTCACACCCCGGATGAGCACCGTGACTGGATAAGCGGTATAGCTCATTACAACGTACATCTACCGCATCTAAATGTATCGTTAGAAGATGTGAAGAAAGTTCTTTCATCTGTAGACGGTTCCAAAGGTCCTGGTCCAGACAGATTGCCGCCATCTTTCATTAAACAATTTGCAACGTCCCTCGCTGCGCCGGTAACGATGATCTTCAATCGCTCGCTGGATAGTGGTATTTTCCCAACTGCATGGAAGATCGCCTCCATTACTCCTATTCACAAATCCGGTAATATTCACATTGTAGAAAACTATCGTGGGATTTCTATCCTCAGCTGCCTCCCGAAAACGTTCGAAAAGATGGTTTACGAAGTTGTGTACCAAGCGGTTTGCCCTATAATCTCCGAATATCAACACGGATTTGACCGGAAACGATCGACAACGACTAACCTGGTGGTTTTTGCCAACACAGTAATCAACTCCATAGAGAGAAAACGACAAGTTGATGCCATATACGTGGAACTCAGTAAAGCTTTCGATAAGGTTCCACATTCATTTGCTATCGATAAGATGAGCCACATGGGAATTCCTGACTGGGCAACGACTTGGTTCCAGTCCTATTTGACAGACCGCTCTGCATATGTTCACATCAACGGAGTTAATTCATCTAATTTTGGCATTCCGTCAGGCGTCCCCCAAGGAAGTCACATGGGACCGTTAATTTTTATTCTGTTTTTTAATTACCTGTGCAATAGTCTTCGCTCCTCTAAGCTTTTATTCGCTGACGATCTAAAGATATATCGTGAAATCGAGACTAGGTTGGATTGCTGCGTTCTCCAAAATGACATTGATACACTTCTACGATGGTCCTCTTTAAATGGTATGGAAGTCAATGTTGCTAAATGCAGTTCCATAACATTCAGCCGTTTGCGAGAGCCATTGCTGACTGATTACTTTATTGGAAACAGCCGTTTACTACGAGTTTCATCGATTAAAGACTTGGGTGTCATTATTTACTCTAAATCCACATTTAACGACCACATCAACATGATCACAGCCAAATCGTTTGCCATGCTGGGATTTTTGAAAAGAAACACGAATGCATTCCAGGACATATATGCGCTAAAAGCGTTGTATTGTGCTCTCGTCCGCAGTCTGCTAGAATATGCAGTTGTTGTATGGGCACCCTTTCATGCAACATTGATTAACAGAATGGAAGCGATTCAACGAAACTTCATCAGATACGCCCTCCGGGTACTACCTTGGAACAATACGGCTAGCTTGCCCCCTACGAAGAACGGTGTATGCTAATAAATCTGCAATCGCTAGCTGCCAGAAGAAAACTCCTTCAAAGACTCTTCGTGTTCGGAATTCTCGCTGGAGATGTAGACTGTGGCTTTCTCCTAGCTAAAGTACACATCAACGTGCCTCGAAGACAACTACGGCATTACATACTTCTTGCCGAGTCTACTCACCGTACAAACTATGGATACAATGAGCCATGGAGCATGTGCTGCCGCACGTTTAATGAAGTAAGTCACGTGTTTGATTTTAATATTAGTAAAGAGGCCTATAAGTCAAGAATACAAAACCTAGTATAGCTAAGAAACATCTGTACAACTTTACGTTGAAGATTGAAATAAATAAATAAATATAGGAATATATCCAGAAATTTCTTTAGGAGGAATCCTTCAGAATTTGATTTAGTTTTTTTTAATTCCTTCAAGAATTTCTTTTAGGAATTTTTAATAGAAATTCTTCCAGTAATTCCTTAAATAATTTCTTCGGAAACTCTACAAAAGATATTATTGGTATCCTATCGGACTTTCCCTCTGGAATTTATTTAGAACTTTCTCCAGGAATTCTTTCTGAATTTCCTATAGGAATTTCTTCGGACATTCCTCCGGAAATTCCTTTAGCAACTCTTCCAGAAATTCCGGTAGAACTTAGATTTTTTTTTTAAATTCCTTTAAGAATTCTTTCGGGAATATCTTCAGAAATTCTTTTGGGAAATCTTCGGAAATTTCGTTTGTAAATTCCTTTAATTTTTTGAACCGTTGTTAAAGTGTTTTTTTTTAATTGAAAATAAGTTTAACACTCAAATACCCTAGCAAATTTCTTCGAAAATTCTTCCAAATTAGAATTATTTCCGGAATTATTCCTGTATCAATTTTGTATGGTTTATTGAAGGAATTTCCTAAGGACTTCCAGGAGAAATTTCTGAAAAAATACCTCCTGGAGGAATTTTCGACTCAATTCTTGAAGGAATAATCGAAAGAGAACCTGAAAAGATTTTCTAACAGAATTTTTAAATGAATTTCAAAGAGGTGAACCAGTCAAGATCTAAAAACCTCTATAATAAATTTTGTTTGACTATTATCTGCTCTTTCTGTCTTATAAAGCAGCTAAAACGTTTATTTATTATCAGACTAAGGCCGGAGTGGCCTGTGCTGCACATAAAAGACTTCTCCATTCAGCTCGGTCCATGGCTGCACTTCGCCAACCACGCAGTCTGCGGAGAGTCCGCAAATCGTCCTCCACCTGATCGATCCACCTTGCCCGCTGTGCACCTCGCCTTCTTGTTCCCGTCGGATCGTTGTCGAGAACCATTTTCACCGGATTACTGTCCGACATTCTGACTACGTGCCCGGCCCACCGCAGTCTTCCGATTTTCGCGGTGTGAACGATGGATGGTTCTTCCAACAGCTGTTCATTCGCCTCCTCCACGTATCGTCCGCCATCTGCACCCCTCCTTAGATGGTACGCAGCACTTTCCTTTCGAAAACTCCGAGTGCGCGTTGGTCCTCCACGAGCATCGTCCAGGTTTCGTGCCCGTAGAGAACTACTGGTCTTATAAGCGTTTTGTAGATAGTCAGTTTGATACGGCGGCGAACTCTATTCGATCGGAGCGTCTTACGGAGTCCAAATGCATAGTGGCTGGAAGCGTCTTACGGAGTCCACTATGCGCCTCCGAATTTCTCTGCTGGTATCGTTATCGGCGGTCACCAGTGAGCCCAAGTACACGAATTCTTTAACCACCTCGATTTCGTCACCACCGATAAATTCCTACTCGTGGTGGGTGGCTTTCATTGACCTATCTGTACTGCAAAATGTTATAAAATCAGGATTTGATAAAATCGGACTATAATACTGCAAAGGACTTCATTGACCTATCTTGAGCCCCTTCCTGTCATGTACTTCGTCTTCGACGTATTGATGATCAAATCCGTTTAGCTTCGCTTTTCAGTCTGATGTAGGCATCCTCCATCGCATAATCTCAAAGTTACGTGCCATGATATCAATGTCGTCGGCGAAACCAAATAACTGGACGGACTTCGTGAAAATCGTACCACTCGTGTCAATCCCTGCCCTTCGTATTACTCCCTCCAAAGCGATGTTGAATAGCAGACACGAAAGACCATCACCTTGCCGTAACCCTCTACGGGTTTCGAAGGGACTCGAGAATGCCCCTGAAACTCGAACTACGCACATCACCCGATCCATCGTCGCCTTGATCAACCGTATCAGTTTATCCGGAAATCCGTTTTCGTGCATTAGCTGCCATAGCTGGTCCCGATCGATTGTATCATATGCGGCTTTGAAGTCGATAAATAGATGATGTGTGGGCACGTTGTATTCGCGGCATTTCTGCAATACCTGACGCATGGCGAACACCTGGTCTGTGGTAGAGCGTTCACCCATAAATCCCGCCTGGTACTGCCACGAACTCTCTTGCAATTGGTGTTAGTTGGCGGCATAAAATTTGGGAGAGTACCTTGTAGGCGGCGTTCAGCAATGTGATTGCGCGTTAGTTGCTACAATCCAGCTTATCACCCTTTTTGTAGATGGGACACACGACACCTTCCATCCACTCCTGCGGCAGAACCTCATCCTCCCAAACCTTGGTAATCACCCAGTGCAGCGCTCTAGCCAGTGCCTCACCACCGTGTTTAAACAGCTCTCCAGGTAGTTGGTCAACTCCAGGGGCTTTGTTGTTTTTCAGCCGGCCGATCTCCTCCTGGATTTCCTGGAGATTCGGAGCCGGAAGTCGCATGTCCTGCGCGCGTGCTCCTAGGTTCATTACCATACCGCCACCGTTGTCTGCCATATCGCCATTCAGGTGCTCTTCATAGTGCTGCCGCCACCTTTGGATCACCTCACGCTTGTTTGTAAGAAGGTTCCCGTTTATGTCCTTACACATATCGGGCTGTGGCACGTGGCCCTTACGTGAACGGTTCAACTTCTCATAGAACTTTCGTGCGTTATTAGCGCGGTACAGTTCCTCCGTCTCTTCACGGTCTCGATCTTCCTGCTAGCGCTTTTTCCTCCGGAAAATCGAGTTTTGTCTGTTCCGCGCCCGTTTGTATCGTGCCTCGTTCGCCCTCGTGCGGTGTTGCAGCAAACTCGCCCATGCTGCATTCTTCTCCTCAACTAACTGCTCACATTCGCCGTCATACCAGTCGTTTCTCTGATTCGGAGCCACCGTGCCTAGTGCAGCGGTTGCGGTGCTTCCAATGGCGGATCGAATATCTCTCCAGCCATCTTCAAGAGATGCTGCGCCTAGCTGCTCTTCCGTTGGGAGTGCCACTTCCAGCTGCGCGTAGTCTTGGGCTAGCCTACAGTCTTGTAGCCGCCCAATGTTTAGCCGCGGCGGACGACTCCGACGCGCGTTGAACACCGTCGAGAGTTTTGAGCGCAGGCATACTGTAACGAGGTAGTGGTTGGATTCAATATTCGCACTGCGGTAAGTGCGTACGTTCGTGATGTCGGAGAAGAATTTACCGTCAATCAGAACGATTTGGTCGATTTGGTTTTCCGTTACTTGATTAGGTGATTTCCATGTGGCCTTGTGGATATTCTTGCGGGGAAGAAAATGCTTCGGACTACCATTCTGCGGGAGGCTGCAAAGTTTATGCATCGTTGGCCATTGTCGATCGATACGGTATGCAGACTATTCGGTCCGATGACCGGTCTATACATTTCCTCCCTTCCTACCGAGCGTTCATGTCACCGATGACATGTCACGATCGCTTTGGCGGAGCCTACTTGCGGATTCATGCAGCTTTTTATAGATGTTTAACAGGGCCCACTGTCAAACCCCACCACATCCTAGGCAGGCGCCACAACTCGCAGATGGCCTGGGGATGGATCGTCAAGCCCTTGGACATAGTCCCTGCTGCCCCCAACTAAAACGTTGTTGCGTCTATTTTCCGACATTTTGGTGTATATTTCACTTTCTTCAGCGATTTAGAGGTTTTGTTGGGTATGTTTGTGCCCTGTATGACAATAGAGCTAATAAACTATAGAGGAAGACTGTCGCTGTCGTCACTGGCGAAACATCTTTTGCTGGTGGTGAAAGGGTGCTAAATGTCAACAAAGAAAAACTCAGTACGTTTTGACAGATATGTACCCAACATGTTTGGGAACGAGAAAGGAAACCTCAGCGACAACCGTCCTCTATAGTTTACTACCTCTATTTGTATGACATAACGTTGTCAATTAACAATGGCGTTTCACTAAGGTTCACACGTCTATTTTTTTTTGCACTTCACTGTGGCTTCTGAAATGTTTCAAGCTAATTCCCACCTCCACTTTCGATAAAAGCTTCTCTGAATTTATCGCCCGCATACTAGTGATGTCGTATTTATCTGTTTAATTGACAACGTTATGTCATACAGGACACTGTGACATGTGCATTTCTCATGTCATCAAGTTTCTTTTCAACTAAGTTTCTCATAGAATATTTTCCCATGAAATCAAATTGATTGCACAAGCATTACCTGTAAGGAGTCCAATGACTACAGACAAGCTGTTGTCAGCACCTTCTCCATTAGGCACTCCCAATTAAACATGCTATACTCATTCTCTCTCTTAATTCAAATATCGATCCAAGCTCAGATGTCTTCAGTAGGTAAACTTATATTCGACAAGTTATGAATAAAGCAATTACAATTCAACCTTCAACGTGATCGTTGGTTATTTTGAGTTATCACTCTCCTATACGAGCACTCAGTGTTCTTTCTGTGACAACACAAACATATACAACAAAAAAGTAGGCTCTAAGTCCCTGAAGAAGTTCCTTAGAAAATTCCCACAGATTTTTTTTTTTCATAAATACCTTAAATAGTTCGCTATGAAAAATATTCAAGGATTAATTCAGTAAGTAATCAAGAAACTCATTCTAAAATACCTTCAAAAACTTCGTCAGGAATCCGATCGAGAATTTCTTCAGGAAGTCCTTTTAAAAAAATCTCCTCAAATGAAACCAGGCTTTTCTTTCAAATTCCCCTCACGAATTACTTCGGAACTTCTTAGGACCTTAAGAAATTCTTCTGGAAAGTCCTTCAAAAATTCTTATAAGATTCATTCTGACCATTCCATCAGGAATTCCTTCAGAAATTCTTTTTTGGAATACTTTTAATAATTTCTACTCATGTAGATGGGTACACTTCCCCACAGTTGTAATGGATTCGACGTGACCCTCAAAGAAGCCGTCCATCGGAAAGCTCAAAAAGGATTGAGAATCTATTTATTAGTCTGTTTGATTACATTGCTGAAAGGATATTCTTTCTATCCTGTGGGCTTCGCGTAAGTGTCTCTGCTTACGGGTCCGCCACCTCCACCTCCTTCACACAGCAGTGCATTGAAAGCAGAATGGTATTTAAGTTCGATTGTGCTATTGGGTGAAGCCGCATGCAGAGCAAGACTCAAGCCAGGGTGATGGGTACCATGGCTAACTGAATGATACTCCATGCCCAGGGAAGCTAAAAAAATCCTACGAGACTGGGCATCCAAATCCAACATTCATTATGGTGTTGATTTGTAGCCGCGTTTGTGAGCAATGGACCTATTAAGATATGTGACATTCAAACATTTAAAAAGATGATGAACCACTCAATGCGACCAGAATGAGGTTATTCCACATGAAGTTACATATGAGATTAGAAGTTCATCGAAACGCTCATTGATTTGTAGATCTGTAGCCAAGACGTTTTTAGATGACCTAACATTTAACACGCCAAACCGGGTTAAAGTGACAGGGATAAAAGTAAACAAATCTGCTAAAGGTAAAATAGCTATTTAATTAATGCTTGATAGGTTGCCTTGGTTCGGCAGATGCGAACGCACTATGTGATTTTTGTGTTGGCCAAACATCGGCGTGAAATACGAAATTCGGCGGCGTGGAGCCAACCGGCGTATGGCGCGCCGCCGACACCTTGACCGGCGTCGGCGTACGTCAATTAGTGTCGGCGGCGGCGCACAGGTCTACTGCAAACATGCAGCACACTAGGAGTAAACTTTTTGAAAGCAGTGTACCAAAAGGAATCAATAGTAAAATTTTTCAATAATAATCTACTTTCATCGAAAATATATTTAGTAGACTGGTAACAGGTCATTGGTTTTTTGAGAAATGCTCTCATTGTTGATGAAATTTGTGTAAGGTGGTTATTCACAAAGTACGTCACATCTTTACTGGGACGGGACGGGGGGGGGGTGACTTCTGGGCAGCGTGATGAATAATAAAAAAACTAGAGGTTTATTACAAGAAGTGTGGCGAAGGGGAGAGGGGTGTTGAAAACGGCAATTGTTCCGCATAACGTACTATATGGATCTTCCCTAGATGTCCTTCACCATACATTTTTTGGCGGTAAATCCATGCTAGACCATCGTACATCTTCTTGTTGATCGATTTGAATATAAAGAATTGAACTCATGGACAGTCGTGTCGTGTCCAACAAATTCTGTAATGTGTCTATAATGATGTAACGAAGTCCAGTGAAGCTGTTTCAACTCATAGAAATAGTGGGGACCTCAACAATCTTCATGTTGATCGATTTGAATATTGGGATCTGAGCTCTAAGACAGTTTGGAGTGTCGTAGATGTCGAAAGAATTATGTTATGTGTCTATAATAGTGAAACGAAATCCCGTGGAGTTATTACAACTCATGAAAATAGTTGAGACATCGAAGATCTCCATGTAGATCATTTCGAATATTCAGATCTGTACTCATTGATAGTTTGGAGTGTTATAGATGTTCAACGAATTCTGTTATGTATTTATAATGGTGTAATGAAGTCTCATGGAGCTATTCCAACTCATAAAAATAGTGGGGACATCAAAGATCTTCTTGTTGATCGTTTTGAATATTAAGATCTGCGCTCAAAGACACGAGTTCTGTGATGTGTCTTTAATGGTGCAACGAAATCCCGTGGAGCTATTACAACTAATAAAAAAGCTGAGACATCTGTATGACGATAGTTTTGAATATTCAGATCTGTTCTCTAGGACAGTTTGGAGTGTCGTATATATCGAACGAATTCTGTGGTGTGTCTGTAATGGTGTAATGAGGAACCCTGGAGCTATTCCACCTCATAAAACTAGTGGGGAGGATCGAAGATCTTCATGTTGAACGATTTGAATATTAAGATCTGTACTCAAGGATAGTTTTGAGTCTCGTAGATGTTGAACGAATTCTGTGGTGTGTCTGTCATGGTGTTATGAGATACCGTGGAGCTATTTCAACTCATACAACTAGTGGGGACATCGAAGATCTTCGTGTTGATTGATTTGAATATTAAGATTTGAGCTCAAGGAGAGTTTGGAGTGTCGTAGATATCGAACGAATTCTCTAATGTATGTCGAATAATGTAATGAGGAACCTTGAAGCTATTCCAACTCATAAAACTAGTGGGGACATCGTAGATCTTTTTGTTGAACGATTTGAATATTAAGATCTGAGTTCAAGAACTGTTGGAAGTATCGTAGATATTGGAAAAGATCTGATACCGCTGGACAGGCGCGGAATATTATCATAAAGCATTTTAATTTCAATTGTTTAACCAGAATGTGGTAAAAAATGGTGTTCATTCCTTAGTACATTCAAATTAGAACTCAAGGATAGTTTGGCTGCTCTAGATCATCCTAGTGCCCATAACCTGAGCAATATTTTTCCTGGATGGAACAGTTATTTTGAAAATTTTTGCTGAAGAAAGCAAGCTTCTATCTCTTAAAACTGATTTTTGACAGCTGATTTTCGAATTGGGTCATATATGACCCATCCGTATTGAATCGGTTACCAATGTTTTGTATCGTGCTCAAAGCGGCGGCGCTCACAGCCGTGCTGAAAACACCGATGTTCGAGCGTGGTGCGAAACATGAGCATCCAGCCTGCGTTCGTGTTCATGTTCATTTTTACGAGTGCACGTTCGAGCTCGAAGCGAATGTTCATTCGAGTGCGGCAGGATGGATAAACATCTGCGCGGGCTGCACCTTGAAGACTGGCGAACAATACACAAAAGCTGCATCGTGTTATCAAAACGAAGTATACCTATGCGAAAACCGAAAAGCTATAAGCTGTTTCTTTCTTGGACATGGCTTTTGAGGCCTACATAATAGCATATTTCTAACTAAACTAAAAACAATGAAAGCAATGTCAATTTGCCAGAACTCCGCTATAGCAGAACGTTTGGCAAAAAATTGTCACTTTTATCGATTTTCGAGAGTATGACAGAAAGACGAAAATGCCTGCCTTAACCCTATGTGATCTGTAGCTGTTTATATAACATTAATCGAATTGCTGGATTATTAAAATCTGCGGCAAGCATCACATTTCGTGAATTCCCACTACCCTTGAATGCCTAATGTCTCAATAAACAAAAACTTTTTGAAACTCTATAAAATAACTCTTTGCCCCTTTTCTAGCGGTGTCCGGTTACACTGACTGAACAGATAGCATACAAAAATTATTGACCAGGTTCATAATGATATCTGTCGCGTATGTAGCATGGAATGTGAAACAAATTTCAAAATAGTGGCTTCATGCAACTAAGAGAAATTTGATTCTACACCCCTGCAAAAAAAGGTGAACAAAAGCCAAGTGGCCCTAAATTATATTCGGATGGGGTTCATCAAATTGCCTTCACTTTTTATCGTGGAAATCGAGGAAGCACGTTATTGAGATATCCGTGATCCATAATCTTATTTAACCTGGTGAGGTATATGAAATGACGTTTAGAATTAAAAAAAAATCGATCCATTTATTTTTTTTTTTTTTGATTGAGTGCCTGTTTTGTCGTGTTTCTGCTCATTAAGCAGATAGGTCTATATTATCGATTAGAGCTCCCTATTATTCACCTTACCCAATAAAACAAATTTTCCTTCCCGATACATCTATGAAGGTAGTATGAGTTTCTTGCATCTGCACTATCGAAGATGTTGAACTAACATTCCTTTCGTGATTGTGAGGACGTGGCTAGTATACCTAGCTACTGTATAGGAGAAGGTACTAATCCCAAGTACCAATTTGCGACAATATATAGAAGATTGCATTGTATAGCCATTCACGATTTGTATAATCACATGCTGTGATTAACAGACCAGATATATTTTAAAGTGGCTTCATATTTTTTGTTTTAATTACATATATGTATTAAAATAAATAAAAAAGTTTCATAAATTGAGATTGGGAAGTATGATTAAATATCCTAGTTAATATTAACCTTTTGTCTGTGCTCTGGGGTCAATAGGACCTTAGGCCACTCAGGTCCTAATTTTTGGTAGTTTAGTAAAACTCGCCGAGATCTGTCTCCTAGGTGCAAATTTGATTAAAAAATCTTGAAAATATGCGCTATAGTGTACTTTTTTCAAAAAACTTATGTTGTCTGTGCTCTGGGGTCAAATTGACTCTAAATTGAAATTTCTATAACTTTTTTAATGTTTGGCCAATTTTGGATTTTTGGGGCATGTCAAAGCACACGCCTTCCTGCATAACTTTTTTGACAAGGTGCAGTTCAAAATGGGTAAGATTTTCAGATATAAATAAAATAAGCATGAAAAATCACTGTTTTTGTACTCTTATTTACGAAAACCCCTTCTTGCGATGTACCCGCCTATAGTCAATCTTTGGTAATGACCTGAAAGATGATTAAATTATCTTCCGAAACAGCCCCAAAAATCCAAAATCGGCCAAACAATAAAAAAGTTATAGCAATTTCAATTTGGGGTCAATTTGACCCCAGAGCACAGACAACGTAAGTTTTTTTGAGCACAGACAGAAGGTTAAATAAGTGGGCATATGCCGCAAGGTGAGAACACAGTGACCTAACACCAATACTCATTCTCCAAAAACGGATGTGACAGATGACGCTCAGAAGTTTCCTAACGAAAGGCACTCCCTCCGCAGAACAATGACTATCCGAAGAAAGTGGCTCCCTCGACTTCCATCAAAGGGTAGTCCGTTTGGTCGGGTAAATGCAGCACGACGAACAAGCGCTGCTAACAATTGGAAAATAAATCTAAATTTATCGACCTGTCATCGAATCACCAAGTTCTAGTATTGCTCTATTGCTGTTATTGCTCCGCAGTTGATGCTCCAGCAGCTTCTTCGAAGCCCAGAGCTAGAAACGAAGAGAATTAGACTGCACCATATAAGGCCCTGCACTGATCCAATCGCTTTTGCCTTTATACATCGAGCTTGTTGACAAGCCCCTTCGACAGCGACCCCCACTGCTCATCTAGGCGTACATCTAATCCCATTCCGAACTTTCTTGCAGCGACAAACGCTAGAATTAATAACAAATAAATAAACACTTAATCATACATAATTGAACAAGCATAAACATTGTTCAAAAATTTCAATTTTGCAATAAATCTCTGCCACGAACACGACCTGGCACACAGTAGGCCAGCCGGCTTCGGCAGCAGCGGGTTCTCACACTAAACGGTAACGATTCGCCGCCTGCTCTCTGTTCATGTTGCAGTCACCTCGATCCCATGTACCTGCCTGCAGTAGTAGGCCGCTTTTTTTTTGCAGCTCTCGAGCGAGCGAGCGACGAGGATTTTTCTGCATCACCTACTTTGATCCACCCACCGCCCCCGATGTGACCTCTCTCCACCCGGATCGGATCGGAAAATCCCCGCAGGCTGAGGCTCAGAGGCTTACACTACCGAAGTGGCGCGTATCGGGTTTCTCAAGCAAATTCCAGTCTGCTGTTTCTTCCCCCTCGCGCTCGCGCTAGTCGATGTGTCCAAATGAGCCGCCGAATCAGATCAAACCGAAGCATTGTTGTTCAAACTGTCCAAAGAGCACAAACAAAGTGCCGCTCGGAGAACGTAAATCATAGCCGCTGCCGAGAACAAGAAGGCGAAGAAGGTGGGAAGGATTCCTTTGAAGCCTGGCCCAGGAGAATCGGACGGTGGGTGTTGTGTAACCCTATCAGCCCTCCCCCTGTAGTTGCCGTGCCAAGCCAACCAACTAACAACGTCTCCTGGTGATCGATCGAACAATAAATCGAGCGGGCACCAAAGACGAGCTGCTGTCAATTTTCGGCAGTTTGCTTTTTGATTGCGTTCGACTTCTTCACACTGCATACAGCCTTTGTTGTCTTTCGCTGACATCTCGAGTGTTTGAAGCCGTTTTTGTTGTCTTGTTATTGGTATTAGATCAAAATCAAATCAAACAAAGCGCTTTAACGCCCCTTCGAGACCTTTCGCAGTTTTTGTTCGCCGGTAATCGGATATTAAGGGATCGAGTAGCCGCCGGCGGACACCGCCGCCGCCACAGTCGTCACGATCACGCGTGTGGGTCAATATTTGACGAGTCATTACCGTTCGGAGTCATGAACTGGGATCGGGTGTTTATCAACGTTGCGGTCGTGGGCGCAGCTAGGGGTGCGTTGTGGGAGGAAGATAAGCGAGCTGGGTAGAAATTGTTCTCATGAAGAACAAGAACGAGGCACCAATCTCGGCGGTCTTTTCGCCAACATTTCACAAACACTTCTACAAAAAAACATATAAAACATGTGCAGAAGTATAAATTTATCAATAAAGGCTGTTGTGCCCTACAATGATCAACAGTTCTGATAACAATGCAAAGCTCCAAAATGATCACCGAAGAGTTCTGCTGTTGAGAATTCTATAAAATTCAGGTTTGGAAAGCCTTAAACCTTGATAATTTAGCCCTTTTAACTACGCCAATGGCACCGTTGTCTTTGGGGTCCTTCTCATTGTTGCATAGGAACGCCTTCAAACAAAAAAGCGCACTGAACAGCATGAGCGGAGACAACGGTGGAGAAATTCGAGATGTTTGCGGCTACTCTTCCGTCGCCACCGTTTCACATCGTCGTCAACGGAACTGAACGTACATAACTTTCACGCCGCACTCTATGATCGTGCGTGTACGTTTGTTGTGACAGATTGGACAGCGAGTGGTGTCACAGATTAACGCTTGCTTGAATGTGCGATTTTTCGCACACAATAGTGCTGTCCAATGAGAGCTTGAAGTAGCTCGAAGTTTCTCCCTGTCCTGCTCATGCGCATTTGTTGACAAAAAAGAACGAGCAGGACGGGAACAACTTCGAGCTACTTCGAGCTGCTCATTGGACAGCACTAATATAAACTGGCTTCGTTTGAGGGCTCAACGAGTCGATCAGTGAAACGACGATGCAGTAATGTTTTATATCAAGCGCTGATGCAATTAGAGGGGTACTCTGCTAGGTCCTTATACATTTGGGTGCTGCATTTGCATATGCGATTTTTTATATAGATATGTGATTTTCGCTGAATGCATTGTTGACCATGAGTATTAGTACATTTGCGTAAATCTTGAATTCATTAAAAGAAGTAGAAATTTGTCTATTTATTTACCATTGAATATAAGACATCATTAATTTGAGCTGTGGCCCTACACATGAGTAATTATCTTTTTAATGAGTCCTAACTTTATTTTAACTCTTCATTAGTTCAAATCGAAATATGAAACTTTTTCAAGGTATCATCTTTTTATCTATGAGGATAGAAATGTGAGATATTTATTGACGTTTGTCACGTTTGATGTATGTCAATCTCGAACCATCTCACACAAAATTTATGATGATTGTGCTCTCATTGATGCTGTTGGTATTTGTTCACATACATTGTTAATTGTGGAAACTTGATACATAGGATCATGGGAGCATAGCATGAAATGTTGGCTCATCACGCAAAAAAAATCAATAATTCAACGATAAAGATTCACTTTGTAGGGAAATTTATGACGGCTGCTTTGGAAGAGTGTATCGAGCAAATTTTAGATTCATACGACGAATATAACTCGATTATATTGAACATAAGACAAGCTAAGCTTAGCTTAGCTTGATTGACTTTACCCATCGTAGTTGCTAGTCGTGATTGGCCGAGAAACAACAAATAATGCACAGCTCACCAATTGAATAGTTTTCTCGGAACTAGAAAGCTATTCTCACTGTACATGCTTCGGAGTTTCTTTAATTCAAGACCAAAAACTATGCCGGCCACGTTAGGATAAGGGGAGGAAAATTAGTTCGAAACACATTGCTACAAGAGACCGAGGAATCCTCTGCATCTCCAGTAGCGCACTGGAAAGGAATAGTATGTTACTTGGTAACAGTAAATCGCCTTGGAGCGACTAATTATTTCTTTTGAACGACGCCATATTAATGATGATACAAAAACGGAAAAGCAACGCGTGTGTAACGTATTTTCCGGATGACTGATTCGATATCTTTACTACTTCGCGACGACTAAAACACGCACTGCACAACGCTTGCTCGATAGCTAACTGAACTGATTAACTTTATTACCCTATATTGAACATACGACAAGAATGGATTAAGTACAAATAAACAAACTGGTAGAAAAATCAAGAGTTTGTAGATTACCCCATACTTGGTTTAATTCACCATGAAGAAAACCTAATATCTGAACAGTTTTGCGCATCTCGATTTGTTTCAAAGATTGAGCCATGCATGTTTAAGAACAATTTACGATATTATTTACCTAGTTACTTGGAGAACTGTGGAAAATTTAGAGCTTGTTAAATGCAAGGATACCTCGCGGAGCCTGTGCAACTATTATTCAAACGAACCATCCAGCTGGAGCAAACACCTGGATAATTTTGTTGACCGTTTGGTCTCGCACCGACGACGGATCTTTCAAATATCTGCCCTATCAACTTTAGAGGACTATCATGGCTGGCACGGGTAACGGGGAGTCATGAATCGATTTCAGAAAGAGAGCCTGAGAAATGACCTCCTAATCCAAAGAAGTGGGTTAACACTGATTTTTAACGTGCATCGGTACTGAAGTTCAAACACATTTTTGCTTCTTCTTGAGAATTTGTACATTTTGTACAGAGATGTGATTTCTTTGCGTTCGGCATTTCGGAATATCATCTTTACATAGAGCTTCAACCAGGCAGAGCGTTCAGCAGATCCACCAAATTCGCATCTGCTTCTTTCCTAATTAGTCAGCGCTCTGGAGCTTGGAGATTCATGTAGTGGGCTTTGAAACCACGGAAATTGTTCTGAAAAGAAAACTGGATTTATATAAATCCTGGATTTTTTTTTAAAGATTCTTGAAGGAATTTACGAAAGAACTCTTGAAGAAATTCCAGTAGGATTTTCCGAAAGAATTCTCGAAGGAATTCAAGGTGAAATCTAGACATTTCTTCGCTAGTTTCAATTTGTATCTGTTTTTTTTTGGGAAATATTTTCCATGAAGCGTGATTCAAATATGACGTCCACTACTTTTTTGGATTTTTAGATCCCCCGCCACCCTCTGTCAAGGTTTTTGTATACCGAGTATACGGACTGTCACAAAATCTTGACACAGGCCTTGGTTTCCTTTAGAAATCCCATCTTTAATTCTTTTCCATTATCCCTTCAGGATCTCCTTCAGATATTCCTCCAGAAATTCGTTTGGAATCCCTTCCAGGTAGAGGTGTGCGCCGCCGCGCCACGCCGCCGCCGCCAGCAGTTTTTGACACGCCACCGACGCCGACATTTTTGCATCGGCGCGCCGCCGTTTAAAATTTGTCACGCTGTCGGTCTACAATTTTCCACGCCGATTCAAATTTGAAGAAGTCCATAGATTTTATCGAAGAAATTCTAAACATTTAGAGGAATTTCCTTGGGAATTTCCGTAGATTTTCCCTATTAATACCAATGATTTCCTTTGAAATCCCGTACAATTTCCGGTTGAAATTTCGAAAATCTCTCCGTAAATACTAAGAAAAACTTCGAGTGTAAATTTCGAAGGATTTCCCGTTGAAAAAAAATCAGAAGGGTTATGTACAAGACACAACCGCCCAACGTAAACTTCGTAAGGCAGTTTAGTGCATTGAGGATTGTAGTGCCATCATGCATGAATATTTTTCAGAAAATTCGTTTGATTACTTATGTCACTGGTTTCGAACAAAACTAGCGTATCTTAAGATATGAAAATTGTTGGATACGACAATTGTTTAAAAAAATTACTATGAAAACCCAAATTTAGTCCTCAGTGGTAATGATGCCTTTCTTGGATCCGAATTGCCTACATTTGGGTTTTGAAGCATTTGATGAAATATTTCAATAGAAGAAGCCCTAGGGAAGCATTCTCTTTTCCGTTTGCAACATTTATTATTCAGAAACATTCCTATCATAGGCATATCTTGTTTTTCGTGCGTCACTAAAAATCATAAAATGTCAATCATGTACCAAAACCCAATTAATTTGGTTGTGGTGCGCGCGAGTAGTAAACATTGCAGACGGGAAAAGATAGTGTGTGTGTGTGTGTTATTACATTCTAACTCCTACTGTCTGGCAGTGTTGGTAAAATCTCAAAATCTCAAATCTCATCGGCGATTCAAACCATGCGTGAGTCAAATCCGAATTATGACCGAGAGAATTGTTCATGATTTAAATCGCAATTTGCATCACTGCATGATATTTACGTGTTCTTCATTGTTGAATGCATTGAATTAACTATTTTTCGTCTAGAACAATGGCTAATAATTATATATAAACAAAACATACGTCTCGATTGCCTTTTTGACGCTATTTAGAACGAAATCATTTTTCGGTGAGTGAGCGAAGCGATCCCGAGCAAAGTTTGAAATCAAATTGAAATCAAAATTTGCTGTCTTGATGTAAATTATTTGATTACTCCAGTTGATCTCGTTTTGTATGGATTAACGGTTAACACAGCAGAAAAGAGAGCATATTTTTACACTGCGAAATCATACTGAAAACAAATTTTGCTATCAATGAAATCAACATGATTACTAAATTTGATATCATTAGATTTTAAAATTTGATAACAAGATGAGTATTCAATTAGATTATTTTTATGAGCATTCATAACATCAAGAGCATATTTTGTTTGCAGATTGCTTTTAATTTTCGTAAAACACACATTAGATAATCGACAGCATAATTTGATGTAAAGCTGCTATCATTATGATAACTGAGGAATGCATATTGAAAACATTTTGCGACATCAATCTGTATTAACTAACAATTGACATCAAATTTTGTTTTCTGTATAATCTCAACATCAGAGCTTAATATCAATTTGCTCTCATTTTGTTAACCGACTTTGCTCGGGATGCGATTCTTGCCGAGAAACTCAAGCGCGATGCTTCCCCTACAGAATCGCAGGCGAGTTAGCTTGTGCATGAAACCTCGATGATTCAGATTTGAGTATGATTCTACCAACACTGAGTGTCATTATGGATAAAATATTCGTGCAAACATTTTATTAATATCATTGCAAGACTTTTGAATCAGGGAGCAAGAAGGTGATAGCTCTATTGTATCTCATATAGCCTGTTTCAAGAACGTATGCGTTCCGAAGCTTTTGTCGTGTACAATAAGTACCGCATTATTGCACCCACGTATTATAAAAATATCTTAAGTGCATTCACACTTCCTGAATCAAAGTTAAATCCTTCTGATTCAGGCGCGCATTTAATTGGACAACATATTATTAGGCCGATATAAATATCTTTTTTAATATGTCGCACCCACATTGTTATTTTGCTCAAAAATAATAACTTGAGGGGCAAAAAAAAATTCCGGTAAATGTTGAGAACTTTCAAAACATTCTTTAACAAATCCGAGGAGTTTTTTTTTAATTTTTTTTTTTCATTTTAATATTTATTTTTTACTAGCAGACCCGTCGAACTTTGCTTCGCCTAAAATTGATTTATTCTCTGATTAATTCTCGAGTTATGCAGAAATTTTTGGTTCATTTGTATGGGAGCCCCCCTTACACCACAGAAACATGTCTTCTCTTCCAAAACCTCCGCACGCCAGATTTGTTTCCATTTGCTTGATCTCGAGTTATGATGAAATTGGTGTTTCATTTGTATATGAGCCAGGTTTCAAAAAGGAGAGGGGTCTCTAACCATCTTAAGAACCTTCCCCGGCCCCAAAAACCTCTGCATTCAAATTTTCATGCCGCTCGATTCAGAAGAAGAAGATCACCTCCTCCCCCTTGACTTTGCGGAGACCATAATTTTTAATATATATGTGTACCGGCCTTAGGGTCACGGCAGGTATTTTCGTCTGTTCGTCATAGTCTCGAAAACCAATAAAAAAGACACTTTTTTGTAAAACTCATACGTACCAAATCGTAAGCTCAGGAGAAACGAGCAAGATGTAGCAAATGTACGTTGCTTTCGTTGGTTTTAGCCCCTACGACGAAGGACGGAAATACCTGCCGCGTCCCTATTAGTTTTCAGTTTGCAAAAAAATGCATTTTCCAAAGTCGTTTTTTAATATAAATTGATTGCATTACTAGCAAGGGCATTGGCATTGATAACAATTGATCGTCTCATGCCTGCACAAACATGCCCCTATCTGCATCACTTTTTATACACCATGCACTACATTATGCATTTTTGTTACATTTGTTTCGACCGCAGTTACTGGTACGGCTCCATTGTTCTACTTTTGTGCGAAACACCGCATAAAAAGGAGAGTCCAAAAACCAACCGCACTGAACGGCGACGGCCGAAACGAGACTCTTGCGGACAAGAAAAGAGGGTGCTGCCAAAATGATCCGATACCCTATTTTAACATTCATAATCCAAAGTTTCAATATAATTGACAAATTGGTAGAGAATTTCCGAATCGATTGATATATAAATCTCAAAAATCCATCGGAAGATAAAGGCGCTATTAAAGTTCAAAATCTTACATGATTTCGTGACGGTCTCGAATTTGGAAATTTTCATTTGTCACCCTGTATCCGAGTCTTCCCCTTAGACGTAGTTTACGTCAAAAAACCTCAATGAAATAAAATTTTTGAACGGAGAATAGTCGTTTGGCAGAAAGCCATTGTGCCGAAGGCCACAACCCAACAAACATTGGAGGTGAATAAAGCGCTTATATGACCAAAATTAGTTTTCTATAGTTTATATAGCTAAAATTCTTTGTTTGGAAGGTCGAAAGTTGATTTGCCTATTATGTCATATGACCAAACAAACCATTTGGCTGAAGCCACAAAGAATAGACGTTCAATTCCGTTCTAAATTGTGTGTAAAAAATTTAACGGCCTTTTTGAAACGCAACACAAGTGGCAATCTCATGACGGCGTTGGTATCGCAAAGTTTCTCTCATCGAAAAGCTGTCAAAACTTTTAGGCGCCACCACCCACCATAGACATAAACAACAGATCCTCCTCCTCACTCAGATTTCAATTCCATAAGCGAAGTTTCTTTTTTATACTAACGCGATCGATTATGATGCCGTCAAGGTGTGCATGTTTTGTTTTGTGATGAGATGTTTCGTTGGTGAACAGCAGCTACCACCTGTGACTGTATTTTTATTATTGTACTTAATTCTTTTGAATCTTTACCGTTGCTTTCATTAGTCATCATCACCACAGCCAGCAGCAGAGCACTAAAACAAGGAAGAGGCCATAAGGTGATTATATAATATAGCTATGTGGTGAATTTTAAATTCACCACACAGTTTTCTATTCCTATTCTCAAAAGTTCAAATCTAGCGTAATAATTTTCGTAAAATACTGAAATTAAAGTCAATTATTTAGCATAAGTGAACAAGCGATCTACGGATGTTTCATCCTCTTGGGCGTTGTGGTTCTCTCAATTCGTGCTCTACAAAAATCAATAAAAAAAAAGCACGTGGTTTCCAAGGTGGCCGATTTGTGACTTTATATATCCACCTTTATGGTGGCTTTGTGCTCAACGATATTCATGATTTTGCTATCATTCAGATATGTCCCGTTTAGTCTTTTCATTCGGGTTATTGGAGGCTAAGAGGCGGCAAGCAATCGACGTATTGCCACAAACAATATCCTAACGTACTTTGATTTACACAGCTTATTAAGTAATATTTGTTCTAGCCT